>NC_057804.1:374012593-374074980 GCF_018294505.1 Triticum aestivum | reverse complement strand
AGCTGCAGTCCAGTACTCGCCTAAGTTTAAAAAATCCAACCGAGTGGTGAGCAATCCTCCCACTCGGGGGCTTAGCTGCAGCCCAATGCTCGCCTAAGTTTGAAAAATCCTACCGAGTGGTGAGCAATCCTCCCACTCGGGGGCTTAGCTGCAGCCCAGTGCTCGCCCAAGTTTGAAAAATCCTACCGAGTGGTGAGCAATCCTCCCACTCGGAGGCTTAGCTGCAGTCCAGTACTCGCCTAAGTTTGAAGAATCCTACCGAGTGGTGAGCAATCCTCCCACTCGGAGGCTTAGCTGCAGTCCAGTACTCGCCTAAGTTTGAAAAATCCTACCGAGTGGTGAGCAATCCTCCCACTCGGGGGCTTAGCTGCAGTTCAGTACTCGCCTAAGTTTGCAAATTCTGCCCCCCACCACCCTGAAGACTACACCATGAAGAAGAAGGACGAGATTATGTGCATTGTCAAAGACCTCTC
The DNA here is from genome assembly GCF_018294505.1 of Triticum aestivum. Taxonomy (NCBI): domain Eukaryota; kingdom Viridiplantae; phylum Streptophyta; class Magnoliopsida; order Poales; family Poaceae; genus Triticum; species Triticum aestivum. Next base: position 374,074,507 of record NC_057804.1, on the reverse strand, counting down.
CAATGGTTGACAGGAACGTCAAGACCATTGTTGAGTGCCTTGCTGATGAGCTGATCAATGCTGCTCAAGGATAGCCCAATCGGTTGACGGGAATGTCAAGACCATTGCTGAGTGCCTTGCTGATGAGCTGATCAATGCTGCTCTAGGATCGCCCAATCGGTTGACGGGAACGTCAAGACCATTGCCGAGTGCCTTGCTGATGAGCTGATCAATGCTGCTCAAAGATCGTCCAATCGGTTGACAGGAACGTCAAGACCATTGCTGAGTGCCTTGCTGATGAACTGATCAATGCTGATCAAGGATCGTCCGATCGGTCGACTGGTTATTCTTCTCCAGAAGCTGCATCAAGTAAGCAGACAACAATCTGAGAGAAAAATGAATCTCGTTCGAAGACAAATGCAATATATGAGACAATAAATCCAAAGATTCCTAACCGCGAAATAAAGTGCTCGGGCATCAGGCCCGAAGGAGTTTTAACGGTTACAAAATCACTCGGCATTCCGAGGCAAATAAAGGTAAGCATAATGTTTTTTCAATCACTCGGCGGGAGAAGGACTGGCTGGGTCGCAGAAGTTGTCGAGGTCGATGCTGTCGGTGATGCGAGTGGCTGCCTCGAGGAAGGTGTCCATGAAGGTCTGGAAGGCGTGCTTCTTAGTATTTGCTACCTTGAGAGAAGCCATCTTGTCTTCTTTAGCCTCCTTGCAGTGCACTCGGACCAACGATAAGGCGACGTCGGCACCACAACAAGCAGAAGATTTTTTTCACTCTTGCACTCGCCCTGGAATCTGATTAAGTCGAGTCATCAGTGACTCGAGGTCCTGAGACAGCTCCGCCCGAGGCCAAAGTTCAGCGTCCACTTGGGTCATCGCCGCCTTCAGCCGAGCCAGATAAGCAACCGCACCATCTAAGCACGACTCCAATCGCAGCAGATTCATTGCAACGTCATCTTTCACAGGAAAATTGATGGGGTCGAGACCAGTCTCAACCCGCCCAGTTTCAGCTTCAAAGTCCTGACACAGTTCTATCCCGTCGCGAAAAAAGATGAGTCAACAGCATAACAACAAACTTTAGTCGGCAACAAATTGATTAGTCGAATGAACATACCTTCAAGCTTCAGAACAAGTGTTGAAGCAAGTTGTTCCAGATAAGACTCCAGCTGTTTGTCTTGGCTCTGAGGCCACCGACTTCTGTGGTCAGGTTCTCCTTGTCCTTCCTAAGCTTCTCGACTTCCTGATTAGCTTCTGAGATGGTGGCCTTCAACTTCGCGTTCTCCTCCTCCAATTTGCCGATTGAAGCCAGCTTCTGGTCCGCAAGCTTCGTCTTCTCACGTGCTTCCTTCTGAGCAGCGGTAAGGTCCAGGTCCTTCTCCAAAGCCTACTTCATCCTGTCTAAAGAAACAACGCTCTTCAGACGAGACTGAAGTTGGTGATTTTCACTACGCACATCTGCTTGTGTGAAACCACTCGGTTCAAAGAGACTGGAAGAAAAAACATTGAGAGTGCAAACTACAAAGCAGACAAAACAGCCGAATGATTACCTCCCATGATAGTCGTTTCTTCTTGAGCGGTCTTGAGATTCTTCTTCGCGAGTTCAAGGTCAAGTTCAACGCTGATATGCTTCTTCTTTAATTCGGTGAGCCGAGCTCCAAGATCACAAGACCTCTGCAGCCAGCAAGAGAGACATGTCAGTCGACAGAAATAAGAGACAGTGACGAAGAAAAATTACTCTAAGACTACTACCGAATCAATATTCAATAGTAGTCTCGGGGACTACACCCCACTGAATCAAATCAATACTCAGCAAGGGTTGCCTAGGGTGAGTTCAAAAAAAGAGAAGAGAGACATTCATCATTAGACCTCAATCGACTGCCAGCAGTCGACCGTGGTCTCGGGGACTACACCTAGTGGGTGCACTCGGTGTGCCCCCACTAATTCGAGCACTTTACTGAGATAGCTCGAGGCAAGCAGAGTTGAAGATTTCCTGAGTTCTAAACGAAGGAACACCCACTGGGCGATCAGATATAAAGCAACACTCAAAAGTTCAGTCGGAATTTTGCTGACCTGAACATTGGTCTGAAGGGCAGTGTTGGCGTTGTAAGCTACCTGACTAGCTTCATGCATCACTTTCACCTGCTCCATGACAAGGTTCACCTGACGAAGAGCTTCCCTAGCGGCGCCCGGCGAGTCGTCTGGAGTTTGATACGTAGCAAAGAGGGATGGCTCCAGAGTGGTCGAAGTAGTTACCGGGTTAGACGAGTGGTTTTGCACCTGTGCAGCAGGTGTATGCGCAGTCGACCCTGATGGACGATCAGTCGTCAGCGGGTTAGCGAATGTGACGTTGGTCCAAACCGGCCCTTCGGAACGTTCGACTATCGCCTCAGGTGCCGGTGTCGACCGAGGGACTTGGATTTCAAGCCTCCTCCTGCTTGAGCCTCCACTCTTCTTCCTCCTCTCCTGTAGAGGCGCTTCTTCTTCTTCGTCAGCAGGGAGCACAATGATCTCTTGCGGAGCTACATAAAGAGAGAAGTATCAAATTTTTAGCCGATTGACCGCCCACTCGACTAAATGGAACTTGGTTGAACGAACTTACTAGCTCGGGAGGTGGCCTCCTCGTCTCGTGGAGCCTTGTCGACATCCATGTCAGTAGCAGCAGAGGTGGGTCTGGAAAGATGCACGACCCAATCGGTCAGAATAGAAAAGTCAGTCGATATTTATAAGCACAAGTGTGTTACTCACCCTGAAGCCACTGGGACGTCCATCTTGATCCGCGACAAAGTCTTTCGTGTCTTAGGAGGGGCAACTTTGAGCTGCTTGGCGGTCTTCTCTGTCGGTTCCGGAGTTGACGTCCGAGTGCGCTTCTGAATGTGTGTACTCGGAGCCACGCTTTTCCCGCGCCCGCCCGCCGGGTCCTGATGCTGCTTGGATCGACGCTCGGAACGCGGCGGCGAGTCGACCTCTTCTTCGTCATCTGAATCCTCGCTCTCCTCCTCATCCTCTTTGTCTGAAGACCCCCATTTGCCACTCTCATCTGCACTAGCCTCCTCCTCCTGGCTTTGCTCCAGGGCTTGCTCACCGTTGGGCATTGAGTACATTTCGGTGAAAACCTACAAGATGAGAAGTCAAGCAAGGATCAGTCGACATCTAATGCAGTCGGAATTTATGCACCAAGCAGTCGGAACAAAAAGGCATACCTTGTCGGGTGGGTTGTTGTCTCTGAAAGGAATAACTCGCCTGGATCCCCTGGGATTATCCTTATTGCCTGTGATACTCCTCAACCACATGGCCACAGTCTCAGATTACACTTCCTCTGGATGGACCCGAGCGGTGTCTTCAGGTCCAGAGTACAGCCACATGGGATGATCACGGGCCTGGAGGGGCAGTATACGTCGACTGAGGAACACTTCCAGCAAGTCCATACCGGTAACACCCTCATTGATAAGCTGAACCACTTTCTCTACCAGCATCTTCGTCTCCACGTTCTCAGTCGCGGTCACTTTGAGCGGAGAAGGAGTTTGGACGTGGTCGAATGTGAAGTGAGGGAGGCTTGTCGACTGACCTGGAGCTGCCTAGTCCTGACAGTAGAACCAGGTCGACTGTCAGCCTCTGACTGATTTAGGGAGTGTCATGGCGGGGAAGGAGCTCCTATGCCTTTTCTGGATGCCTAATCCCCCACTCATCTGGATGACATTTGTCTTTGAGTCACTCGACTTTGCTTTTTTGGACTGGGATCGGATGGTGAAGATGTGTTTGAAAAGACCCCAGTGCGGTCGACACCCCAGGAAATTTTCACACATCGACACAAAGGCGGCCAGATACATGATGGTGTTAGGAGAAAAGTGGTGGAGTTGAGCACCGAAAAGTTCAAAAACCCCCGGAAGAAAGGATGTGGAGGAAGCAAAAAACCACGGTCGACGTGGGTGGTGAGCAGAACGCACTCACCCGGTCGAGGCTGGGGATTCATCTCCCCCTCCGGCAGCCTTGCCGCTCCCTTGGCGATTAGCCCAGACTCCGCCAGCTCGTCCAGATCCTCCTGCTGAATCGAAGACCGGATCCAATCGCCCTGGATCCAGCCCGGCGGCAGCCCAGCGCGCGATAACGACCCGCGTTGCTGCTTCTTGCCCTTCGCCACTCCTTTCGTCTTCTTTGCACATTCTAGCGCCGCCGTCTTGTCCTTCACCATGGCAATGGAGTGGCGGCATTGAAACGGAAAGGCTGGGCGCGACGGAGAAGCAGAGGAGGAAGAAGGAGGAAAGGGTGTGCACAGTGCAGACGCCTCAGTCCCGTCACCTTATAAAGGGCCACTTCCGAGTGACTGATGCGTGGGACCAGGCGATCCTGTCAAATCCCACAACAGTCCCCCGCAGCGTACGTGGCGAAAAAGGTGGCGCAGAAATCGAGGCATCACTGTTTATCCGCTCCGCCTGTTTCGGCACTCCCCGTCCCGCGCGCTTCCCCGAAATTTCGTATCCCGCGAAATCCGGGATGTGCAGCAGTCCATCACGCCTAAGATCCTGCATTCCAATACAACACTCGACAAATGACGTCACAAGTTCAGTCGACTACTCCCTAAATGGATCAAGGCGACTGAGTCGACGCTGAAGTACCAATGCGAGTTTTCCATCTTGCAGAAAATGCTCGCGAGGGCACAAGAGTCGGAACAAGTTCAACTCCAACCTAACTTACACTCGAACCTTAATCCATTCGGGGGCTACCGATGAGGATACAGACCTGGGGTAGGGTCATAGGCCTGACCTATACGTCCTACCCAAGGTCACTACCCGAGAAGGCAAGAAGGTCAAGAGACGCCATGAGACCCCTGGTCGAAGGTGTCGAGTGCAATCCACTCGACACCATGTCACTCGGGAGTCTCCCTATCAACTGTCACTCGACCAACAAGAGAATCAGTCGACCTCCCGAAGACCAGGAGTCGCTCAGCATGCAACGGACACGCATTAACTCCGTAGTCTTTAAGGTCATTAACAGCACTTAAGGCTAGCGTTACCAGTAATGCCACCACTTTATGTACATTAACTCCCTTGTAATGGAGGACGGGAGAGGTCCTGGCGAACTCTATATAAGCCACCCTCCTCCTCTGGCACAAGGGTTCGCACCCCTTGTAATATCACACATCTAATCCAATCGACCACCGAGACGTAGGGATGTTACTTCCTCCGAGAAGGGCCTGAACTTGTAAAACCCGTGTGTACACCTTCGCCATAGCTGAGATCATGCCTCTCCATACCTACCCCCCTTTCTACTGTCAGTCTTAGAACCACGACAGGTCCCTTCCGGCAAGCTGTTGGGCTTCTTGGTGTCACACAGAGGGATTGAGGCCAACCCGGAGAAGGTCAAGGCGATAGAGGACATGAATCCCCCACAGACCCTGAAGGAGATGCAGAAGCTGGTGGCGGGCTGTGTAACCTCACTTGTGCGTTTCATTTCCAAGCTAGGGGAGCGCGACCTCCCATTTTTCAAGCTGGTGAAGAGGAAAGAGCCATTCGAGTGGACCCCAGAGGTAGACACAACCTTCCAGACCTCAAGAGATATTTGACCAGGCCGCCAGTGATGGTGGCACCACGCCCTCTCGAGCCCTTGGTGCTCTATCTGGCAGCAACCCCTCACTCATCCAGCGCCGCCATAGTGGTGCTAAGGAAGGAACGCCCGATCAAGAAGCCTCAGCAGGATGCACAACCGTCAAGCAAGGTGCAGCACCCTCAGGGCGAGGCATCTGGAGTCTCGACCGGCATAGTGGCCGACATTCCTCCTGAGGCCACGGTTAATCCCGTGGCTATCGAGGCTCCTGAGGGTGGGCCTCATGAGGCCATGGAGGACATGTGCCCTTGTGAAGAACAAGATTTCGCTAATGCCTCCCCCCTCGTCGAGCACCCTGTCTACTCTTTCAGCATGGTACTGAGGGAAGCCCGAGCGTGCTACCCCATGCCCCAGAAGCTCTTGCTCGCACTTCTACTTGCCTCCAGGAAACTGCGCCACTACTTTTAAGGCCACCCCATCAAGGTTGTTTCAGCGTACCCGCTGGAGAGGGTGCTCCTGAGCCCGAACACAGCTGGGCGAGTTGCTGAATGGAACATTGAGCTTCAGGCATTCAATCTCGAGTTCAGCACCACCAGGGTCATCAAGGGCGAGGCCCTCGCGGACTTCGTGGCCGAGTGGACTGACGCTCCCGACCATGGAGTAGGCGAGGACTGCTCCCTCCTGCCAAGAGACAAAGAGCCGGACGGATGGATCATGTACTTCGATGGGGCGTTTGCGCGACAAGGCGCAGGAGCGGGGGCCATCCTCATCTCACCCACCAAGGACAAGCTCTATTACATAGTGCAACTCTGCTTTCAGTAGGGCGAGAAGCTATCCAATAACATCGCAGAATTCGAAGGCTTGCTCGCCGGACTCAGGGCCGCGGCCGCGCTGGGAGTGAAGCGCCTCACCATCAAGGGCGGCTCTCAGCTTCTCGTCAACTTCTCCAACAAGTAGTACATGCCTAAGGACGAGCACATGGAGGCATACCTAGAGGAGGTGCGCAAGATGGAGAAGCGGTTCATGGGCGTGGAGCTGCAGCATGTGTCACGCGTGTAACGCCCCGAGTCTGATGCGCCAGGTGTCTTCCAGTTATTCGCCGTCGTTGCCATGTCATTTGCTTGCGTCTTGCATTTTTCCATGTCATCATGTGCATTTCATCTACATGTTTTTCAGAACTTGCATCCGTCCGGGTCCTCCCAGTTCTCTCCGTTGTCCGTTCTGAGCCCTTCCACACTCGCACGCGCCCGCGGCACCTCCGAAATATTATTTTATAAGTGGCACAAAAATGTTCTTGGAATGGGATGAAAGTTGGCGTGCGATGTTGTTATGCTGTATGTAGGCCGCCTGCCAAGTTTCGTCACATTCGGAGTCCGTTTGATAGCCCAACCGTTAAACATATAGTGGTACCGTTGTCGGTACCTTCGTCGGATGTTTCGATCCCCGAAATTGTCACCGGGCTGCACTTCTCCTTTCCCCTCTCAGCCCAACCCACTCTACATAGCCCACTAGGACTGCCTAACCCCCTCTCTCGACCAGATCCGCCGGATCATGATCGGACGGTCCAAAAGCCCCCAAAATCCCCTGACCCTAGCTAAAACTACTATATATAGCCCCTCCCCTTCCTAATTTCGAGCTAAACCCTAGCCTAACACTCCCCTAACCCTCACCCGGCCGCCTCCCACCTCCTCTCCTAATTTTCAGCAACCTCCCGCTGCCCGTCCGCCACTTGGCGCCGCCACACGGGCCAGCGCCGCCGTCCCCGCCGCCTGGAGCCACTCAAGCCCCGCCACGTCGCGCCCCTGACCTCCTCGCAGCCGCGGCCCGCTCAACCCGTGCGGGGCCCGTCGAGACCATCTGGGCCCGGACGAGCCCACGCAGGCGACCGTAAGCTCCGCTGCTGCCCCACGTTCTCGCCGGCGCCGCCACCTCCCATCGCCGCCTCCTCAGCTCCGCCCCGCCGACCTCACCGCACCTCACCGGACCGTGCCGCCACCCCACGCCACCTCGCCCCGCCGCTGAGCACGGCTCTGTCGCCTAGCTCGCCGGCCGGAGCCGAGCTCCGTCGCCTCAACCTCTGCCCCGGCTTCGCCCTATCGTCCCCGCGTCGCCCCGATGATGGCAGCCGTCGGATCCGGCATCCCCGGCCCCGGATCCGCCGTCCCACGTCGTCCCGCGCCGTCTCCGGCCACCTTCGCCAGCCACCTCGCCGAAGTTGACCGCGCGCGCACCAGACACGTCCTCCCGCGCCCGGACATGTCCGTCCAGTCAATCCCCCTCAAGGTCTATATTTTCGCCCGTCTTTTCTGAAACTTTAGCATGGTATGCATGTTGTGTTGATGGTAACTTTGTGCATATAGCTCCGTTTTGCGTGCATGATATATCAAAATGTTCATTGTGAGGTGATCTTCATTTCATTCCATTGTGGCATGCTTGTTTGAGTTCATGTGGATTCCCTAATCATCGTTGCAAGAGTGCTATATGATGTTTACTGCTGGGATCTGCTGATTGTTAACATCATTTATGCATCTTGTGAGTACCACAACTTTGTCCCTGTTGGTGCTATGGTGATGATCTTGATATGCACATGTTCTTCTCTTCTTACTCTACATGTTGGGTTGCTTTGCATTCATGTTAGGGTGCATCTTGATATCTTAAACCCTGTTGCAAAAGTGCATGTTGCTGTTACTGCTGAAAACTGCTGTAACTTGCTGATTTGTCATTTTTGTTGCATTTTGTGTGTGCATCTTATGAGCATGATGTCTACATGTTTTAGAAGCATATTTATTCCATATTTACAGGGGTGCAATCCATGTATTTTTATATGCCCTCTAGTGAGTGCATCAAGCTTGTGAAGTGGGTCACTTGCTATTAACTTTCTGTCAATGCTGAAACTCCTATATCATGTTGCCATCTTTGCTTGATGCTACCAATTAATCCATGCATAATCTGGAGATGCTTAGTTGGGATGTTTTGTTTCGTATGTTATGCTCTATCATGCCATGCCTTTTGATGCCCTATATATGTCTTGTAGCATATGTTTTCATTGCCATGAACATGCTTATATAATGTTCTAGATTTCTGTTAACTTCATGATGCCTCATTGTGAGCTTGTTATTGAGTGATCCATGCCTCTTCTGGAGATGCTCCAATTACATGTTTTGAATTATGCTATGAGTAATTTGCTCAAATGCCATTTTTGTTAATTTTGGACGTCATATGCCTCTGTTCGATGCTTCCAAACATGCCATCACAATGTTGCTGTTTTACACTTGCTGAAACTGTTTTAACATTCAATCTTGTCATGTTGGTTCCCACTAATCCATGAGCCATATATTTATGATGCCATGATGTTATTTACTCTTTGTTATGTGTAATTTGATGCCATGCCCTTGGTTTCTATGTATAGTTGTTGTATCATCTTTGTTTCATGCCTCCAACATGCCATCATATTAACTCTGCTCATGTATATGTCCATGTGTTATAAAGTTGTATTTTGCATTGATCATATTGGTTTAATATTGATGCCTATGAACCTGAACCTTAATGATATTTGAAGTTTGTTATCTGTAAATGAAGTGCATGTCAAGTTTGTGCTCAAATGATTCCTGTAGCATGTTGTTTTGATGTTTGCAAAGTGTCTACTTGCTGTTTTGGTCAGTTTGTCCTTTAAACTTGTTTGGAGTGTATGTGTTGCACCGTTTCTCCATTTTGAGCATGCTCTATATGAAACTTGCTTGATTTTGCATGTAGTTTCATCTTATCATTTGCACCCATGTTTTGAGATTGTTTGCTTGATGTTTGAATGCATTTTGCATCAATGTCATGTTTAACTTGTGTTGCTCATGTCTTCTAGGCCGTAGCTCCGAATTAAATGAACTTTATATGTAAATTGACTAAAATTTTGTGTAAATCATCTTTGTGCATCTTAACTTGCTGTTTAACAACTTGAACATAAGGTTTATTCATATCTGGACCAATTTCGAAATTTGCATATGAGGACTTACCGGATTAGTCATATGTTGTTTCCGGCCTCATTTAAACTTGCTTTGATGTGTTGTTCTTGTATGCATCGTCTCTTGCCATGAGTAGCACCATAGAGCCTTGTCATGCATCATACTTGATTGAGCATCATGTCATGCTTATGTGTTATGTGTTTACCATGTTGTTTGCTTCTTTCCGGTTGTGTTCTTCTCGATAGTTCCTGTTTCATTGCGACCGTGAGGATTCGTTCGTCCATGCTTAGTTCATCTTCGCCCGTTCGTCTTCTTCATGGACTCGTTCTTCTTCCTAGCGGGATTTCTGGCAAGATGACCGTTACCCTGGATCTCACTACTATCATTGCTATGCTAGTTGCTTCGTTCTATCACTATGTTGTGCTACCTATCTCTTGTTGATCAAGCCTCCCAAATTGTCATGTCAGCCTCTAACCTTTTCACCCTACCTAGCAAACCGTTGTTTGGCTATGTTACCGCTTTTGCTCGGCCCCTCTTATAGCGTTGTTAGTTGCAGGTGAAGTTGAAGATTGCTCCATGATGGACAGGATTATGTTGGGATATCACAATATCTCTTATTTTAATTAATGCATCTATATACTTGGTAAAGGGTGGAAGGCTCGGCCTTATGCCTGGTGTTTTGTTCCACTCTTGCCACCCTAGTTTCCATCATACCGGTGTTATGTTCCTTGATTTTTGCGTCCCTAACATGGTGTGGGTTTATGGGCCCCTCTGGACAGTTCGCTTTGAATAAAACTCTTCCAGCAAGGCCCAACATTGGTTTTACCATTTGCCCATCATAATAACTAAACGTGATATTAAATTTGACGCATAGGGAGTTAGTGCTACCCGAGGATTTTTTCTACATAGCAGGGGGGCCAGCGCTGATGGTGTTGGTCCCAAACGGGTAGACTACGGGGCCACCATGGGGCAACCCGACGATCTGGTTTTACTCGTAGGCTGACCTATCCAGACGTGGCCTGAGACGAGATACACGCGGCTACTATCAGGGTGTCGGCATGCCGGTAGGTCTTGCTGGATTAGTTTTACCATTGTCGAAATGTCTTGCGCACCAGGATCCCGAGTCTGATCGGATGTCCCACGATGGAGGATTGTCTCCGTGGATCGTGAGCTTATCATGGGCTAAGTTGGGACACCCCTGCAGGGTTTAAACTTTCGAAAGCCGTGCCCACGGTTATGTGGCAGATGGGAATTTTTAATGTCCGGTTGTAGAGAACTTGACACCAGATTCGAACTAAAATACCAAACCGCGTGTGTAACCGTGATGGTCTCTTTTCGAGTGGGTCGAGAAGAGAACACGGTGGGGTTATATTTGAACGTAAGTAGTTCAGGATCACTTCTTGATCATTACTAGTTTGCGACCATGTGCGTAGCTTCTCATCTTATTCTTGTACTCGTAAGTTAGCCACCATATCATGCTTAGTCGCTTGCTGCAACCTCACCACTTATCCATTCCATACCCATTAAGCTTTGCTAGTCTTGATACCCATGGTAATGGGATTGCTGAGTCCTTGTGGCTCACAGATTACTACAACAACAGTTGCAGGTACAGGTAATGCGATGATCATGACATGAGAGCGATGCTTGCTTGTTTGAGTTCTTCTTCTGCTTCATCATTCAGGGGATAGGTTCCTGGTCAGCAGCCTGGGCTAGCAGGATGGATGTCGTTTGAGTTTCTGTTTGTGTTTCATCCGTAGTCGGATGTTGCTCTATGTATGATGTTGTTGTTTTCATGTGGCATTGTATGCCTTTTTTATGTATCCCCAACTTTTATGTAATGGTACGATGTAATGATATCCACCTTGCAAAAGCGTCTCCAATATGCGCTTCTATCCTTGGTGGAACCTTCGTGTTCCTTTAGGATAGGGTCGCATATTGGGCGTCACAGCGGGGGACGAACAAGTAAGCAGACGACATCGCCAAAAGAGTCTCTCGCAGGCTCCCTCAGGAGCCAGGGGTGTTTGAGGAGTGGCTCTTCAAGCCGTCTGCGACCCCACACGCCACGACTCCAGCACCACCTCTGGAGAACTTGCCACAGGCGCCCGAGACGTGCGCCCCAGCCTGTGGTCACCCCTCGGGAGCCGGCCTGCTGCTCGCGCTCGAGCCTCAGGAGGTGTGCTGGACTGAAGAGTTCAAGGCGTACTTGCTCCAAGGGACCCTGCCAGAGAAGGAGGAGGACGCCGAGCGCGTGGCCCGTCAAGCCACCGCGTACTGCATCAAGGACGATGAGTTATATCGCAGGAGGCCCAATGATGTTTTGTTGCGGTACATCTCCAGAGAACAAGGGCTCAAGCTGCTACCGGACATACATGGTGGGGACTGCGGGCATCATTCCTCATCGCGCACCCTGGTGGGCAAGGCGTTTCGCAGCGGCTTCTATTGGCCCACCGCACTCAACGACGCTACAGAGCTGGTGTGCTCTTGTGAAGCATGCCAGTTTCACGCCAAGTAGATCCACCAGCCCGCGCAGGGCCTCCAGGCAATCCCGCTCACGTGGTCGTTCATGGTCTGGGGGCTGGACATCTTGGGACCGTTCTCTCGGGCTCCAGGGGGCTACCGATACCTCTACGTCGGCATCGACAAGTTCACCAAGTGGGCAGAAGTAGAAGCCGTGCGCACCATCCTAGCTGGATCGGCCGACAAGTTCATCAAGGGAATCGTGAGCCGGTTTGGGGTCCCCAATCGCATCATCACCGACAACGGCTCGCAGTTCACCAGCAACCTTTTCAAAACATATCATGCTAACCTTGGAACGCAGATCTGCTACGCCTCAGTAGCGCACCCGCGGAGCAATGGACAGGCTGAGAGGTCCAATGCGGAAGTCCTAAGGGGCCTCAAGACCCGGACCTTCAATAAGAAGCTCGAGGCCTGCGGCAGGGGCTGGCTCGACGAGCTGTAGTCTGTGCTGCGGTCCATCCGCACCACCGCGACCAAGCCAATAGGAGAAACGCCGTTCTTCCTCGTCTACGGAGTAGAAGCGGTTCTCCCTCATGAGGTCAAACATCGCTCCACGCGGGTCCTGGCGTTTGATGAGACGCAGCAGGACGCCACGCGGGGGATGGATCTCGTGCTGGGGGAGGAACGCCGCCATCAAGCCTCGCTCCGGGCAGCGAGGTACCAGCAGGCGCTGCGGCGGTACCACTGTCGCAGCATCCGCTCGAGGATGTTAGAGGTGGGCGACCTCGTCCTGAGGCGGGTGCTCTCCAGGGAGGGGCTACACAATCTCTCTCCCATGCGGGAGGGGCCGTTTAGGATTGCCCATGTCTCCAGGCCTGGCGCCGCGCGCCTGGAGACACAGTACAGGGTCCCCATCCAGAACGCCCGGAACATCCAGCATCTCCGGAAGTTCTACCCCTAAAGAAAGGCTCCGGCCTGTGAAGCAAGGCTCCGGCCTATGAAGGTCTCCGCTCGTGACACTCTCACGTAATAATGAGTGGGGTTGTACACTCCCCGGAGTCTCCTGAGAGCCGCCCTGGGGCCTCATGGTGGCTCCCTCCCACGTCCTAGTGGCAGCACTTAGCTCCGCGCTAGTGAGAAGACTAGATTAGGTGCCGGACGTGGCTATTCATTTGCTTTCTGAAGTTGCTTACAGTTCTTTAGTAATCTTTCAATGGATTTGGTATTCTCGAACGCTGGTTCCTCGAGCCATTTCCTTCTCCTAAGATGTTTTTGGTCTAAGGACGTGAGAGAGGTTGCAGTCGCCCGCCACTTCTCCTCGTGCTCCTTGCATGTGGGGCTAGGTAGGTGTGTGCGCCCTGGGCTTGCCTTTGCACGCACGCACCACGCCGAACCCTGGTGTTTCGGCTTCATCCTCGTGAGGAGCCCTCGATCAAGTCCACAGGCACCAACACCCCTCATGTCCGTGCCCCCCGGGCAGCGCTACGCGGTGCATCAGGTCCGAACTAATTTGTGGCAGGGGGCTCGCATAAGGGGGAGTGAGCCGCTCGACAGGTTTTCTCTTCCTTCAAAGGACATCTCTTCCCTGTCATGGCTCCTGAGAGTACAAGGCGTATCTTCTGGGGCTGCGTCAAAGACTCCCCGAGGAAGGGGGGGCCCGTCAAGTACCTGAGGTCAGGTTCTCGTAAGGCGAAAAACGACTGCACATATGATAACCCACAAGTATAGGGGATCAATTATAGCCTCTTTCGATAAGTAAGAGTGTCAAACCCGATGAGGAGATAAAGGTAGAACAAATATTCCCTCAAGTTCTATCGACCGCCGATACAACTCTACTCACGCTTAATGTTCGCTTTACCTAGAACAAGTATGAAACTAGAAGGACTTTGTAGGTGTTGTTGGATAGGTTTGCAAGATAATAAGGAACAAGTAAATAAAAGCTAGGGGCTGTTTAGGTAAAGAAGCAACAAAGTAAATATAGCGAGTGTGGAAAAGTGGTGGTAGGAGTTGTGAAATTGTCCCTAAGCAATTGACTACCTTACTAGACCGATAGCAAGTTTTATGTGGGAGAGGCATAAGCTAACATACTTTCTCTTCTTGGATCATATGCACTTATGATTGGAACTCTAGCAAGAATCCGCAACTACTAAAGATCATTAAGGTAAAACCCAACCATAGCATTAAAGCATCAAGTCCCCTTTATCCCATACACCACAACCCCCTTACTCGGGTTTATGCTTCTGTCACTCAAGCAACCCACTATAAGCGAATCATGAACGTATTGCAACACCCTATAGCGGGAATCCCTCACGCTTGCGCAACACAGAGAGCACCATAGGACAGCATGTAGGACCTTGAGAAGAGGTGTCTAGAGGGGGGGTGATTAGACACTAAGTACCAAAGTTGCAGTTTTTAACCCTTTTTAAGTTTAAGTGGAGTTTAGGCACAAATTTAACATTCACAACATATAGCAAGCAAGCATGCAAAGAGTATGTGAGCAGCGGAAAGTAAAGCATGCAACTTGCAAGAATGTAAAGGGAAGGGTTTTGGAGGATTCAAACGCAATTGTAGACACGGATGTTTTTGGCGTGGTTCCGATAGGTGGTGCTATCGTACATCCACGTTGATGGAGACTTCAACCCACGAAGGGTAACGGTTGCGCGAGTCCACAGAGGGCTCCACCCAAGAAGGGTCCACGAAGAAGCAACCTTGTCTATCCCACCATGGCCATCGTCCACGAAGGACTTGCCTCACTAGCGGTAGATCTTCACGAAGTAGGCGATCTCCTTGCCCTTACAAACTCCTTGGTTCAACTCCACAATCTTGTCGGAGGCTCCCAAGTGACACCTAGCCAATCTAGGAGACACCACTCTCCAAGAAGTAACAAATGGTGCGTTGATGATGAACTCCTTGCTCTTGTGCTTCAAATGATAGTCTCCCCAACACTCAACTCTCTCTCGTAGGATTTGGATTGGTGGAAAGAGGATTTGAGTGGAAAGCAACTTGGGGAAGGCTAGAGATCAAGATTCATATGGTAGGAATGGAATATCTTGGCCTCAACACATGAGTAGGTAGTTCTCTCTCAGAAATAGGATGCTGGAAGTGTAGGTTTAGTCTGATGGCTCTCTCCACGAATGAAGAGGAGGTGGAGGGGTATATATAGCCTCCACACAAAATCTAACCGTTACACACAATTTGCCAAACTCGGTGGGACCGAATCGTGAAACTCGGTCGGACCGATTCTGGAAATAATGTGACCGTTAGGATTTTCGGTGGGACCGAAATGCAACTAGGTAGGACCGATTCGGTTAGGGTTAGGACATAACGTAATCTCGGTGAGACTGATTACACAAACTCGGTAGGACCGATTTTGGTAACAAGCTAACCAGAGAGTTGGTCAGGCAAACTCGATTGGACCGATTATCAAACTCGATGGGACCGATTTTGATAATAAGTCAACCAGAAAGTTTGCGTTGTAGTCTCGGTAGTACCGATTGTACAAACTCGGTGAGACCGATTTTGACAATGGACATACACAGAGAGATTACAATCCCATCTCGGTGAGACCGAGATCCCTATCGGTGAGACCGATTTGCTTAGGATTTGTGGCAGTGGCTAAGACATCAAAACTCGGTGGCGCCGGATAGAAAGAATCAGTGGGGCCGAGTTTGACTTTAGGTTTAGGACATATGTGTGGAAGTGGGAAAGCAGTTGAGGGTATTTGGAGCATATCACTAAGCACTTGAAGCAAGAGGCTCATTAAGCAACACCTCGTCCCTCCTTGATAGTATTGGCTTTTCCTATAGACTCAATGTGATCTTGGATCACTGAAATGTAAAATGAAGAGTCTTGATCTTGAAGCTTGAGCCAATCCTTTGTCCTTAGCATCTTGAAGGAGTTCCCACGTCATTTAGTCCATGCCACTCCAATGTTGAACTTGTCTGAAAAATACTAGATAAAAGTGTTAGTCCGACAAGAGATATGTTGACATTAATTACCAAAACCACCTAGGGAGCACTTGTGCTTTCAATCTCCCCCTTTTTGGTAATTGATGACAACATACCTCAAAGCTTTAGATAAGGATATGAAGAATAGCAAGTAAAGCTTTGGAAAGACATGTAACAAGCATAGGCTCCCCCTACATGTATGCAATCATGTGAATATGAAATATAGAAGCATGTGAGAGCATAACCATGATAGAGCAGGCAATGTGTTACATGTATCTTGGCCATATGCATCAGAGCAAAAAGTATTAAAGGAAATACCTTCATGCCCATGAGTCCTTCTTGCAAACAGTATGTACATCAGCAAGAATTCCTCATACACATGATTGTGATGCATATACTTACCTTGTAGTCTTGAGTTGGCTTAGGATGGAATGAACCTGCGTAAACAAGGTTAGATAACACAGATGCACCTACTAGCCAGAGCAAACAGAAGAAACCACAAGAATACCAAGACTGGGATGACATGTAGAGAGTGAGTACTAAGTACCACATTTGATTAGACATGTCCCCAAGAGTAAAGATATGCAATGAATTTGAATGATTTCTTTCCCTTAGATGTCTTGCTCCCCATGAATCTAGCATGGGATACTGGGAGAAGATAGGGAACAGAAAATCAGAGCTGAAAGATATAAAGAACAGAGCTAATGCAAGCTAATGCAAATAAGCACATATGAACATGTCTTTCCCCTCAAGAAGACATGTGGCATCTCTCCTCTTGAACACCAAGCATCTGGGATCCTTGAGAAATACTTTCCACTAGTATTCTCTCCCCCTGGAGATCTCTCTCTCTCTCTCCCTGAAGGATCTCTCTCCTTCTTTGATGTGATCTCTCTCTAAGTGATAAGCTTTGATGTGATCTCTCTCTCCCCCTTTGACATCAATTTCCAAGAAGGGCTTGATAAAGATGTAATCTCCCTCTCCCTCTGGAATTTGTCGTGAATGGGTTTGATCCTTGAGTCACAACATAAAGCAATGATAAAAATGTGATGCTTGTAGAGGACAAGATTCATTGAGTGGAGCTGGATCAGAAGAAACACAGAATAAGTGGCAAACTGTTTTTCCTGTTGTGAAATCGGTGGCACCGAGTGGTATGCTTCGGTGGTACCGAGAGTTTTTGGTTGGACCAAAAATAACAAATCGGTGTAACCGAGTTCATCGCAGAGAAAACACTTGTCACCTCAGCTCACTAGACTAGAAAGATCTCACATAGATTTGCAAGGAATTTACTGAATGATATGCAAGGAATTGGATGCAGAAAATGCAGAACAAAAAGAAAGAAATCTAGATGAAGTTTTTTTTGAAAGGGGAAACAAATATGCATGAGACAAATGCAAAAACACAGAAGAAAACACAAGAGAACTTCATCTAGAGATGGTCGGCGACAAATTCACTTATGTTAGAGTATATTGACTTAGGAGTCAAGTGAGATCAGTTGATCATAGGTCATACTCATCGTTTAAGCTCAAAATGGGGTTGCCATTTTTTGTTTAAGCATCTTGATGTATTCACATCTTGTCGAGTTGCTTTAGCTCATGTCTTGGAGTAAAGCTTCTCTAAGATTGAATAACATACCTTGGTTGGTGGTGTTGTCCATGTAGTTGAACTTGTGTGAGTTGCTCGAGGTTGATGTAGCTCATCAAGAATTTGGAGCACCACTTGGAATTTGAGTCCATCTACCTACATGGGTTAGTTCTTGCAAGGAAGAGCACTTATGTATCCAAAAATGACAATCATGAAGCTCAACATAGAATTTGTCAAATATGTTCGAATGGTTTCGTGCTTCCTTGTCTTCAACCACCTTTGTGCAGAGACTTGGTGATGTAGAGATTGCTCAAGATATGAGTAGATTACAATCTCATGGAATTTGATTCAACCAAGTACCTACAAGGGTTAGATAACATGCAAGATACAAATATATCCAAGACATAAGATTTTCATCGTAAGAGAAATATCAAGGATTAGTCATAAGCTCATGTCTTGCATGTATCCAATGGAGTTTCTACTCCAAGTTTGAAGCATCAATGGTGTTCAATTCTCCTCTCAACCTGCAAAACACTTTCTCATCAAGAGGTTTAGTGAATATATCCACTAATTGATTTTCGGTGCGAACATGCTTAAGATCAATGTCACCCTTAGCAACATGATCTTGAATGAAATGATGATGAACTTCAATATGCTTAGTTCGAGAATGTTGCACAGGATTATGACCAATTTTGATAGCACTTTCATTGTCACAAAGCAATGGAACATGTTTCACATATATCCCATAATCTTTAAGAGTTTGAGTCATCCAAAGTAATTGAGCACAACATGAACCAGCGGCAATGTATTCCGCTTCGGCGGTGGATAAGGATACCAAATTTTGTTTCTTGGAGGACCAAGACACAAGAGATCTACCAAGAAATTGACAAGTACCCGAAGTGGACTTTCTATCAACCTTGTCTCTGGCATAGTCTGAGTCAGAGTAGCCAACAAGATCGAAAGAGGCCCTCTTAGGATACCAAATGCCAAAATTTGGTGTATGGATTAAGTATCTCACTATCCTTTTCACAACCTTAAGATGACATTCTTTAGGAGCAGCTTGATATCGTGCACACATGCACACACTTAGCATAATATCGGGACGTGAAGCACATAAATACAACAATGAACCAATTATAGAGCGATAAACCTTTTGATCGACCGGTTCACCATCTTTTGTCAAATCAAGATGTCCACTAGTAGGCATGGGTGTAGACATACCTTTGCACTCTTGCATATTGAACTTCTTGAATAAGTCCTTAGTGTACTTCGTTTGAGAGACAAAAGCACCTTCCTTAGTTTGCTTGATTTGCAACCCAAGAAAGAATTTGAGTTCACTCATCATTGACATCTCAAACTTCTCCGACATTAGCTTTCCAAACTTCTCACTAAAATGAGGGTTAGTTGATCCAAATATGATATCATCAACATAAATTTGGCATACAAATAATTCACCATTAACCCTTTTAGTAAAAAGAGTAGAATCAATTTTCCCAATTTCAAAGCCTTTTTCAATAAGGAACTTCGTTAAGCATTTGTACCATGCTCTAGGAGCTTGTTTAAGACCATAAAGAGCTTTGTGAAGTTTGTAAACATGATTGGGTTTCTTAGGATTGACAAAGCCGGGAGGTTGTTTAACATAAACTTCCTCCTCTATTTCACCATTTAGAAAAGCACTTTTAATGTCCATTTGGTATAAGGTGATATCATGGTGATTAGCATAGGCAAGTAAGATGCGAATAGACTCAAGTCTAGCAACGGGAGCATAAGTCTCACCATAGTCCATACCTTCGACTTGTGTGTAGCCTTGGGCGACGAGACGTGCTTTGTTGCGAACAACTTGTCCATCTTCATCTTGCTTGTTGCGAAACACCCATTTGGTACCAATGATGTTGTGGTTGTTGTCGGGCTTCTCAACCAATGTCCAAACTTGGTTCCTCTCAAAGTTGTGTAGCTCTTCATGCATAGCATTTATCCAATCCGGATCTTCCAATGCTTCTTCAACCTTCATAGGTTCAATGCTAGAGATGAAAGAATAGTTTTCACAAAAGTTAGCTAAACGAGTTTTAGAGCAAGTGATTCTCCTGGTTTGAATATCATTGTAGATTTGCTCGACGGGATGGTCTTTAGCAATTCTTGCTCGAACTCGTGAAAGATTTTGCTTGGTTCTTGGTTGGACTTCTTCTTCATCTTCTTCTTCTTCTTGGCCTTCTTCACTGTTGGCACTGTCGTTCTCTTGTCGTGGTGGAGAAGGAGGTTGTTGACGTTCATCTTGATGCACTTCCTCGTTTCCTTCATCTTGGTGTGTCCCACTTGTGGATGCTTCCGTATCGACTCTTGGTTCACCTTGTCGTGAAGTAGAAGCTTCCACTTGGACAGACGAGGTACTCTCCTTCACCTTCGTTGGGCGGACCTTGCCAATAGACAAGTCTTGGATTGCTTCCGAAGGATCTTTGTATCCTACATCAATTGGCAATTGCTCTACTTGCGAGCCGTTAGATTCATCAAACTTCACATCTACCGTCTCTTCAACCTTTCGGGTGAAATTGTTATAGACACGGTATGTGTGAGAGTTTGAGCCATAACCTAGTAGGAAACCTTCATGAGACTTAGGAGCAAATTTAGAACGACGATGCTTATCAAGAATGTAGCACTTTGAGCCGAATACTCGAAAGTATCCAACTTGGGGTTTGTTACTGGTGAGTAGCTCGTATGCCGTCTTGCCGAGTAGCTTGTGAAGATACAAGCAATTTGTTGCATGACAAGCTGTCTCAACCGCTTCTGCCCAAAAGTGCTTTGGCGTCTTGTACTCATCAAGCATCGTTCTCGCCATTTTGATGAGCGTCCGGTTCTTCCTCTCAACAACTCCATTTTGTTGAGGTGTGTACGTAGCCGAGAACTCGTGTGAAATCCCTTCTTCGTCAAGAAAGGTGTCCACATTTGCGTTCTTGAACTCCGTTCCGTTGTTGCTGCGAACCTTCTTGATCTTCACTTCAAACTGATTTTGGGCCTTCCTAGCGAAGTTTTTGAAGATCTTTTGGACCTGCGATTTATCATCGAGAAAGAATACCCACGTAAATCTTGAAAAATCATCAACTATAACAAGACCAAAAGAATTTCCACCGAGACTCTTGTAAGAGTTGGGACCAAAGAGATCCATGTGAAGTAGCTCGAGTGGCCTCTTTGTGGTCATGATGTTCTTCAGGGGATGCCTTCCTCCAACCTGTTTACCTGCTTGACAAGCACTGCAAAGTCTATCCTTATCAAATATGACATTGTTAACTCCAAGGATATGATTTCCTTTAATAAGCTTGTCAAGGTTTCTCATGCCAACGTGACCTAGTCGTCTATGCCATAACCAACCTTTTGAGGATTTAGCAATGAAGCAAGTTTTAGGTTGGGCCTTTTTAGTGAAATCAACAATGTAAAGATCACCTCTACGTATGCCGGTAAAGACCATTTTATGATTGTCTCGACGAAACACTTGGCAATCAACTTCAGTAAATAGGACATTGAAACCGAAATCAGCAAGTCTAGATACTGAAAGTAAGTTGTATCCAAGAGATTCAATGAGCATGACATTTTGTATGGAGCTATCATGTGAGATGGCCACCTTACCAAGGCCAACCACCTTACCCTTTGAGTTGTCACCGAAAGTGACATACTTTCGAGGACTATCATTATCAGCAAGCTCACGAAACATGTCTTTATCTCCGGTCATGTGATCGGTATATCCACTATCAAGAACCCATTCCTTTCCTCCTGACATATATCCCCGAAGATTTGCCATAAGACCAAAGTGTCTCATTGCATCATCAAGATCGAAGTCACTATCATCATCCTCATCATAGTATCCATGTTCAACATCGTCATGTGGTGGATCAAATCCTAGAGAGGGTGATTCGTTAGAGTGATTTTGACAATGATCTTGTCTATGAATTTTTATAGCTTCGGAAATAATATCACTAATAATACCAACATTTCCTTTGGCGCGCATAAGATTTGTAAGCTCAAATAGACGATCACCAAACATAGGATCACTAGAATTCATCTTACTCAAGGCAATAGACTTATGAAGAATTTCATCAAGATTTTTCAAAGAATAATCTGGAAATCGTTCCTCAAGAAATTTCCATATAGTGTAGGCACACTCAAGAGTAGGCAGTTTTATAATCAAGTTTCTAGGCAAGCCTCTAGTGATAAGATTAACAGTTCTAACATTCCTAATCATGTCAATAGACTCATCAAGGGTAGGATGCATAGGATCAACACAAGGTGCACAAGGACTAGCAATGTACTTGTTCAAATGATATTGATTGAAGATTACAAGCATCTCATTTTTCCACTCATGAAAATACTCTCCATCAAGAATAGGCACTCTATGTCTAAGACTCCCCAAAGTAGACTCATCCATCTTCCTCCAATGGTGATTAAACCAAGGCAATGGAGACCAGAGCTCTGATACCACTTGTAGGACCTTGAGAAGAGGTGTCTAGAGGGGGGGTGATTAGACACTAAGTACCAAAGTTGCAGTTTTTAACCCTTTTTAAGTTTAAGTGGAGTTTAGGCACAAATTTAACATTCATAACATATAGCAAGCAAGCATGCAAAGAGTATGTGAGCAGCGGAAAGTAAAGCATGCAACTTGCAAGAATGTAAAGGGAAGGGTTTTGGAGGATTCAAACGCAATTGGAGACACGGATGTTTTTGGCGTGGTTTCGATAGGTGGTGCTATCGTACATCCACGTTGATGGAGACTTCAACCCACGAAGGGTAACGGTTGCGCGAGTCCATGGAGGGCTCCACCCAAGAAGGGTCCACGAAGAAGCAACCTTGTCTATCCCACCATGGCCGTCGCCCATGAAGGACTTGCCTCACTAGCGGTAGATCTTCATGAAGTAGGCGATCTCCTTGCCCTTACAAACTCCTTGGTTCAACTCCACAATCTTGTCGGAGGCTCCCAAGTGACACCTAGCCAATCTAGGAGACACCACTCTCCAAGAAGTAACAAATGGTGCGTTGATGATGAACTCCTTGCTCTTGTGCTTCAAATGATAGTCTCCCCAACACTCAACTCTCTCTCATAGGTTTTGGATTGGTGGAAAGAGGATTTGAGTGGAAAGCAACTTGGGGAAGGCTAGAGATCAAGATTCATATGGTAGGAATGGAATATCTTGGCCTCAACACATGAGTAGGTAGTTCTCTCTCAGAAATAGGATGCTGGAAGTGTAAGTTTAGTCTGATGGCTCTCTCCATGAATGAAGAGGAGGTGGAGGGGTATATATAGCCTCCACACAAAATCTAACCGTTACACACAATTTGCCAAACTCGGTGGGACCGAATCGTGAAACTCGGTCGGACCGATTCTGGAAATAATGTGACCGTTAGGATTTTCGGTGGGACCGAAATGCAACTCGGTAGGACCAATTCGGTTAGGGTTAGGGCATAACGTAATCTCGGTGAGACCGATTACACAAACTCGGTAGGACCAATTTTGGTAACAAGCTAACCAAAGAGTTGGTCAGGCAAACTCGGTTGGACCGATTATCAAACTCGGTGGGACCGATTTTGATAATAAATCAACCAGAAAGTTTGCATTGTAGTCTCGGTAGTACCTATTGTACAAACTCGGTGAGACCGATTTTTACAATGGACATACACAGAGAGATTACAATCCCATCTCGGTGAGACCGAGATCCCTATCGGTGAGACCGATTTGCTTAGGATTTGTGGCAGTGGTTAAGACATCAAAACTCGGTGGCGCCGGATAGAAAGAATCAATGGGGCCGAGTTTGACTTTAGGTTTAGGACATATGTGTGGAAGTGGGAAAGCAGTTGAGGGTATTTGGAGCATATCACTAAGCACTTGAAGCAAGAGGCTCATTAAGCAACACCTCATCCCTCCTTGATAGTATTGGCTTTTCCTATAGACTCAATGTGATCTTGGATCACTGAAATGTAAAATGAAGAGTCTTGAGCTTGAAGCTTGAGCCAATCCTTTGTCCTTAGCATCTTGGAGGAGTTCCCACATCCTTTAGTCCATGCCACTCCAATGTTGAACTTGTCTGAAAAATACTAGATAAAAGTGTTAGTCCAACAAGAGATATGTTGACATTAATTACCAAAACCACCTAGGGAGCACTTGTGCTTTCACAGCAACATAACCACAAGCAAATTAAACCAATCATAGCAATTCACCAATCACCGGTAGGACAACGAAAATCTACTCAAACATCATAGGATGGCGACACATCATTGGATAATAATATGAAGCACAAAGCACCATGTTCAAGTAGAGGGTACATCGGGTTGCGGGAGAGTGGACCGCTGAATATAGATGGGGGAAGGTGATGGAGATGTTGGTGAAGATGGCAGAGGTGTTGGTGTAGATCACGGTGATGATGATGGCCCTCGGCAGCGTTCCGACACCACCGAAAGCAAGGGGGAGAGAGCCCCCCTTCTTCTTCTTCTTCCTTGACCTTCTCCCTAGATGGAAGAAGGGTTTCCCCTCTGGTCCATGGTCTCCATGGCGTGGGAGGGGCGAGAGCCCCTCCAAGATTGGATTTGTCTCTCTGTCTCTCTCTGTTTCTGCGTTCCGAGATTCTGCCCTTTCACCGTTTCTTATATATTCGGAGATCCGTAACTCCAAATGGATTGAAACCTTCGCCAAGATTTTTTTTCTGAAAATTAGCTTTCTTGCGGCAAAAGAAGAGAAGCAACTGCCTTACGGGCTGCCCATTAGGGTCAGGGGTGCGCCCCCTGCCTCGTGGCCCCCTCGGGCACCGTCTCGCGTTGATTCTTCTTCCCAAATGTCACAAATATCCAAAAATATTCTCCGTCGGTTTTTATCCCATTTGGACTCCGTTTGATATGGGTTTTTTGGGAAACATAAAACATCCAACAAACAGGAACTGGCACTGGGCACTAGATCAATATGTTAGTCCCAAAAATAATGTAAAAAGTTGCCAAAAGTATATGAAAGTTGTAAAATATTGGCATGTAACAATAAAAAATTATAGATACGACGGAGACGTATCATCATCCCCAAGCTTAATTCCTGCTCGTCCTCGAGTAGGTAAATGATAAAAAGATAATTTTTGATGTGGAATGCTACCTAGCATAATCTTGATCATATATCTAATCATGGCATGAATATTAAGACACGAGTGATTCAAAGCAATAGTCTTTCATTTGACATAAAAACAATAATACTTCAAGCATGCCAACCAAGCAATTATGTCTTACCAAAATAACATAGCCAAAGAAAGCTTATCCCTACAAGATCATATAGTTTGGCCATGCTTCATGTTCGTCACACAAAATGCTCCCATCATGCACAACCCCGATGACAAGTCGAGCAATTGGTTCATACTTTTTAATGTGCTTCAGCCTTTTCAACCCTCACGCAATACATGAGCGCAAGCCATGGATATAGCACTATAGGTGGAATAGAATATGGTGGTGGGGGTTTATGTGGAGAAGACAAAAAGGAGAAAGTCTCACATCGACGTGGCTAGATGCCCATCAATTGATGTCAATGCGAGGAGTAGGGATTGACATGCAACGGATGCACTAAGAGATATAAGTGTATGAAAGCTCAAACTAGAAACTAAGTGGGTGTGCATCCAACTTGCGTGCTCATGAAGACCTCGGGCATTTGAGGAAGCCCATCATCGGAATATACAAGCCAAGTTCTATAATGAAAATTCCCACTAGTATATGAAAGTGATAACTCAAGAGACTCTCTATATGAAGAACATGGTGCTACTTTGAAGCACAAGTGTGGTAAAAGGATAACAACATTGCCCCTTCTCTCTTTTTCTCTCATTTTTTTATTTTCTCTTCTTTTTTTTGGTGGGCTTCTTTGGCCTCTTTTTTTTATTTGGGCTTCTTTGGCCTCTTTTATTTTTCATAAAGTCCGGAGACTCATCCCAACTTGTGAGGGAGTCATTGCTTCCATCATCCTTTCCTCACTAGGGCAATGCTCTAATAATGATGATCATCACACTTTATTTACTTACAACTCAATATTACAACTCGATATCTAGAACAAAGATATGACTCTATATGAATGCCTCCGGTAGTGTACCGGGATGTGCAATGATCTAGCATAGCAATGACATCAAAAAACGGACAAGCCATGAAAACATCATGCTAGCTATTTTACGATCATGCAAAGCAATATGACAATAAATGCTCAAGTCATGTATATGATGATGATGGAAGTTGCATGGCAATATATCTCAGAATGGCTATGGAAATGCCATAATAGGTAGGTATGGTGGCTGTTTTGAGGAAGATATAAGGAGGCTTATGTGTGATAGTGTATCGTATCACGGGGTTTGGATGCACCGGCAAAGTTTGCACTGACTCTCGAGGTGAGAAAGGGCAATGCATGGTACCGAAGAGGCTAGCAATGATGGAAGGGTGAGAGTGCGTATAATCCATGGACTCACATTAGTCATAAAGAACTCATATACTTATTGCAAAATTTTATTAGCCCTCGAAGCAAAGTACTACTACGCATGCCCCTAGGGGAATAGATTGGTAGGAAAAGACCATCGCTCGTCCCCGACCACCACTCATAAGGAAGACAATCAAAGAAACACCCCATGCTTCAAATTTGTCACACAACAGTTACCATACATGCATGCTACGGGACTTGCAAACCTCAACACAAGTATTTTCTCAATTTCACAATTCAACTAGCATGACTCTAATATCACCACCTTTATATCGCACAACTATTGCAAGGAGTCAAACATATCATATTCAGTGATCTACAAGTTTTATGTAGGATTTTTTGGCTAACCATGTGAATGATCAATTTCTGTCATCTCTCTAAATAGATATAAGTGAAGCAAGAGAGTTTAATTCTTTCTACAAAAGATATGCTCAAGCTCTAACAAATATAAGTGAAGCAAAAGAGCATTCTACAAATGGCGGTTTTCTATGTGAAGAGAAACAGGCAATCCAAACTTCAAATGATATAAGTGAAGCACATGAAGCATTCTATAAAGCCATGCTCAAAAAGATTTAAGTGAAGTGCAATGAGCATTATATAAATCAACCAAGGACTATCTCATACCAGCATGGTGCATAAAAGAAAAGTGAAAACTAAATGCAAAACACGCTCCAAGACTTGCACATATCGCATGAACGAAACGAATCCGAAAACATACCAATACTTGTTGAAGAAAGAGGGGACGCCTTCCGGGGCATTTCCAAGCTTAGACGCTTGAGTCTCCTTGAATATTTACTTGGGGTGCCTTGGGCATCCCCAAGCTTGAGCTCTTGCCTCTCTTCCTTTTCCTCATATGGAGACCTCCTCGATCAAACACTTCATCCACACAAAACTTCAACAGAAAGCTCGGTAAGGTCTGTTAGTATAATAAAGCAAATCACTACTCTAAGTACTGTTGAAAACCAATTCATATTTTGTATTGCATTGTGTCTACTGTAATATAGCTTTTCCATGGCTTAACCCACTCATAGAAATTGATAGTTTCATCAAAACAAGCAAACTATGCATCAAAAACAGAATTTGTCAAAAAACAGAACAGTTTGTAGCAACTTGAACATTCACCATACTTCTGGTACCCCGAAAATTCTACAAAAATTAGTAAAAATAAACAATTTTTTCAGGAAGACACTGCAAAAAGTTTCAGAACCGTTTGACATTCCAGTAAAAATTGTAAAATCGTGCACTACAGCCAAAGTTTCTGTCCTGCACCGCACAAACCAACAAGCATTGTAAACATCCTAAAGGCAAACCTTAGCACATTATTTTTACAATACAATGTAATTGTACAAGGAGATAATTATTTTTGTTGAGAATTTTCTGTAATCAAGATTCACAAAGTTTTCGTGAGCATGAACAAAGTTCAAGGACCTCTCCCACTTCAACAATGCTTGTCTTTCTCACTTTCACTTTCCTTTTTGAAACGTTTTGGGTTCCCCTATCTATTTTTTGATTTTAAACTTTATAAAATCACTCAACAAAAATAAATGACTCTCTAAAACTTCTGGGTTGTCTCCCTGGCAGCGCTTTCTTTAAAGCCATTAAGCTAGGCATATAGTGCTCAAGTAATGGATCCACACGGATCCAAAGGTATATCAAAGCCAATTTTAATTAGCAATGATTTGTAATTTAGTAGTGAGCACAAAATAACATATATCATGCAACAACGAAGTCTAACTCTCTTCCTATGCATCGGCATGTCATAAAAGAACAATTCATGCACACACGGTAAAGGCCAATGCATAGTATAAGCAGTTTCTTGCAATTTTATCATATTGGGAACATAGAGAGGTGGAGATATAGTTACTCTCTCATAATAATTGCAAGTTGGAGCAGCAAGCACATGCATATTATATCTATCAAAATCATCATGTGTAGTAGTAAAACGCAACCCATCAATATAATCCTTAATAAGCACAAACTTCTCCGAAATAGTGTAGTCGGGAGAATTCAAAAAGATAATAGGACTATCATGCGTGGGTGCAATAGCAACAATTTCATGTTTATCATAAGGAACTATAGCGAGTTCACCTCCATAAACATCATTCATATTGGCATCTTGACCATAAGCATAGCAAGCATCATCAAAAAGGGATATTTCAAGAGAATCAATGGGATCATAACAATCATCATAGCAATCATCCTTCGGTAAGCACGAAGGGAAATTAAACAATGTATGAGTTGAAGAGTTACTCTCATTAGAAGGTGGGCACGGGTAGTTAATCTGCTCTTCCTCTCTTTGTTCTTCGCTCTCCTCATCATCTTTTTCATCCAATGAGCTCACAATTTCATCAATTTCTTCTTCCATAGACTCCTGCAAAAATCAGTCTCTTCTTGGACAGCGGAGACTTCCTCAATAAATGCATCAATATCGGCATTATATTCATAATTCTCATAGCAATATTTAAGTATAGCAAAATTTTCAGGTCTGTAAATAGCATCTTCAAGATTTTCACATGTTTTAAACAAAGATTCAATTTCATAAGTACCCATAAAAGCAACGAATTCTTCTATTTGTTCCACATCATAGTAATCATATATACCATTAGCATAAGAAGCTAAGGCTTCAGTATCATTAAATTTGCATGAAAAGGAAAGGTGTGGAGCCTTCATCCTAGAGCAACAAGTATAATCATATCTCAAGCATAGTTCCCGAGCATACCAATGCAACATATGAATTTGATCCCATAATAGTTTCCCTTTTTGTGTCAAGCGATAATCCCTAAAGTATTCATGTTGATCCAACGTGTCTCCCATAACATAATTGAATGGGGTTTTCTCAAGATTATCAAAGTAGTACATAATATTTTTCACATAACCAGCATCGAGGGTTTTAGGAGGTTCCCCATCCCATGAGTAGCAAGTACACCTAATTTTTCTGACATTTCATGTTCCATATCCATAACTAAAGATAGAGAACAACTTAGAACAGGAAATAAAAAATACTTAGTGATAAAGCAAACAAGCACACACGAGAATATTCGCCCCGCGCTATGACTCCCCGGCAACGGCGCCAGAAAAAGGTCTTGATAATCCACAAGTATAGGGGATCAATTGTAGCCTCTTTCGATAAGTAAGAGTGTCGAACCCAACGAGGAGCTAAAGGTAGAACAAATATTCCCTCAAGTTCTATCGACCACCGATACAACTCTATGCATGCTTAACGTTCGCTTTACCTAGAACAAGTATGAAACTAGAAGGACTTTGTAGGTGTTGTTGGATAGGTTTGCAAGATAATAAGGAACATGTAAATAAAAGCTAGGGGCTGTTTAGGTAAAGAAGCAATAAAGTAAATATAGCAAGTGTGGAAAAGTGGTGGTAGGAGTTGTAAAATTGTCCCTAAGCAATTGACTACCTTACTAGACCGATAGCAAGTTTTATGTGGGAGAGGCATAAGCTAACATACTTTCTCTTCTTGGATCATATGCACTTATGATTGGAACTCTAGCAAGCATCCGCAACTACTAAAGATCATTAAGGTAAAACCCAACCATAGCATTAAAGCATCAAGTCCCCTTTATCCCATACGCCACAACCCCCTTACTCGGGTTTATGCTTCTGTCACTCAAGCAACCCACTATAAGCGAATCATGAACGTATTGCAACACCCTACAGTGGGAATCCCTCGCGCTTGCATGACACGGAGAGCACCATAGGACAGCAACATAACCACAAGCAAATTAAACCAATCATAGCAATTCACCAATCACCGGTAGGACAACAAAAATCTACTCGGACATCATAGGATGGCAACGCATCATTGGATAATAATATGAAGCATAAAGCACCATGTTCAAGTAGAGGGTACAGTGTGTTGCGGGAGAGTGGACCGTTGAATATAGATGGGGGAAGGTGATGGAGATGTTGGTGAAGATGGCGGAGGTGTTGGTGTAGATCACGGTGATGATGATGGCCCTTGGCAACATTCCAGCACCACCGGAAGCAAGGGGGAGAGAGCCCCCCTCCTTCTTCTTCTTCCCTGACCTTCTCCATAGATGGTAGAAGGGTTTCCCCTCTGGTCCATGGTCTCCATGGCGTGGGAAGGGCGAGAGCCCCTCCAATTGGATCTGTCTCTCTGTCTCTCTCTGTTTCTGTGTTCCATGATTCTGCCCTTTCACCGTTTCTTATATATCCGGAGATCCGTAACTCCGATTGGATTGAAACCTTTGCCAAGATTTTTTTTCTCCGAAAATTAGCTTTCGTGCGGCAAAATAAGAGCAACAACCGCCTTACAGGGTGCCCACGAAGGTTAGGGGCGCGCCCCCTGCCTCATGGCCCCCTTGGGCACCATCTCGCATTGATTCTTCTTCCCAAATCCCACAAATATTCAAAAAATATTCTCCGTCCATTTTTATCCCGTTTGGACTCCGTTTGATATGGGTTTTCTGCGAAACATAAAACATGCAACAAACAAGAACTGGCACTGGGCACTGGATCAATATGTTAGACCCAAAAATAATATAAAAAGTTGCCAAAAGTATATGAAAGTTGTAAATATTGGCATGGAACAATAAAAAATTATAGATACGATGGAGACGTATCAACATACCAAGCTAAGCTTTCCTACCTTAACTCACTCAAATTTCAAACATTAGAGCACAGCATCAAGATGGAATTATAACATAAAAGGCATAACAGCAACAGTTCATTACACGCCCCCGCAGGGTACACCTTTCTTTCTTCGGATTGCAGGAGAAAGGAAAAGCTAAACAAAGAGGGCCCGAAGGCGTACGAGCTTGGCACCAGCGCCGCATGCTCAAGCAGCGCCTCAAGGTGACTCGGCGCTCCACCAGTTCTCCCATAGGTGACCTGAGTCGCCGGCCTTGAGTCCAAGTTCGTCGGCTCCCAGCTTCACGCCGGGCTCCTCTATAGCTTCACTGGAGCGCCGTGGCGGGATGAACCCCCGACATCCTCGACCCGAGCACGACGACGTGGGGGCTGGTCGTAGCCGCCACTGCTCGAGCTCTCATCCGAGGAAGAGCTGTCGTCGCGGGAGGGGGAGCGTGCGTCGCCAAGACCAAGCTTGCCCTCGCCACCGTCGTCGTCGCTGCCATCCTCCGGGCAGCACCCCATGCGGCAGCCGTCCTCCCTGAACACCCTCACGTAGAGGGTCGTCAGGTCGTTGTACTTGAAGTGGAAGGTGCACCTTCCGCCCAGGCCACGTGCGCGGGCGAAGGTCTGCTAGCCGTGGGTCAGGACCATGCTACCGGAGGCGGTGACCTCGGTACCAACCCACGAAGCCCTGCTGTAGCAACTGTCAGCCTACAGCTAGAGACCATCGGGGCCTGAAGAAGGAAACTCGCTGGAGAAGAAGCGCGGGAGGTGAAGCAAGGTGCCAGTTGGGCTCTCCGACCACACCACGAACTCAGGGAGCACATCCTGTGAGGAAAAGCGCGACCGAGGCGGGCGCACGATCACGGAGCGCCTCCCTTCATCATGGGGGCTGCTCCAAAGCTGGTGGCCCCCGCCGTGGGAAGAGGTGCCATTGCGGGCGCCTAGAGCAACACTGCCTCTAGGGGGCGCGCACCCGCGCCCCCTAGAAGCTGTCGGAGGGACCACGGGGTGCTTGCGGGGACGGCCACGGCCCCTCTTGGGAGGAGGAGAGGTTGGCCCCTCCTTGGAGGCCTTCCCCTTCTCGGCCGCTGAAAACCTCTTCAGCGACGCCATGGGAGCAAGACGGAGAGGAGAAAAGCAGGCGGGAGCAAGACGGAGGAAAGATGGGCGGGGGGCTCTGCCCCTTCCTCACATTTATAGCCAAGGGAGGACAACCGCCAGCCTCCATGACCTCGAGCCATCATGACCTTCTGCGTGCCGCATCGACCAGTCAAGTCGAGCAGTTGCCGAGGCAGCATGGGGAAGCCGAGTCGCCCACGTCCCATCAATCGCCATGCGTCATCAAGGCTGCATGCGGTTAGGGCCCGCGGCTTTCCGCACTTGCCCTTTGGATTCGCGTGGAAGCCAAGTCCGAGCGCATCTTGGGCCCAGGGGCTACTATCGGCGTCCTGGATTCAGGGGTATCCAGCCCTGCCTGCCTGCGGCCCACCACATGGCTCCATCGACGGCCTGGTAAGGCCCAGTTTCAACATCAGCAACACAAGACCCTCGCGAGGAGCCAAGCCTCACGGGGCGGGCGATGCCAAGACCCCCGAAGGAATCGGCCTCCTTAGGCTGGCTCCTGAGGGGCGAAGATTTTTATGCAATGTTGCCTCACAAGGCTCAGTTGACATGAGCCATGACGACCAAGGCCATGCGGGCGCCAGGTGGGCGCAGAGCGCAGGTTTCCTCTTTGGTGCAAAGGAAGCAAGGCGCAGGCGTGGAGTCCCGAGGAATCAGCCAAAGGTTTCCATTCTGGTGCAGCGAGATCAAGACCGCCAGGACAGCAGGACGGAGGTCATCGAGGAGCACACCGCAGCGTCACGACCAGAGGCTTTTCGCAGGCGAAGACTACTTTTGTCAGGATAGACTGTACTACTTGTCCCCTTTCAAATCCGGTCATTGTGGGATCCCTTCCCGCTCATATTTGGGAAGAGGACCAAGGCCACTATAAATAGGACTAGCCACCACCATAGAAGGGGACGGGATCAGAACAGGTAGAGCTAGCATACACCACACCATCTCAAGAACACCTCACCTCATGAGGCTTGTTCGTCCACTGTACTAGCTCATCCCCAGCCCTTCGAGGCAATCCACCAAAACATTGGAGTAGGGTATTACACCACATCGGTGGCCCGGACCAGGATAAAATTGTTGTGTCTCTTGTCCCTTTGAGCTCGACGTGTTAGGCTTAGGAGGATAGCGAGTAGGCAAGCTGGGTAGATTGAGATCTCCGTACGCTCCCCAGAGTTCGAACCTCTCAAGGGTTTGCGGATCCCATAATCTGGCATGTGCTTACAAGGCAGAGCAGCAGCTCAAAGCTTCCAGGGCAATATGAAGCATCAGTTCCATGTTTCGACACTGATCCAAAGCTTCCAAAGTCAGCTGAAGTCCGGCCACCCATATATGATGCATCTCCAATTTCATTCACAGCTCCAGTTGTATCTTCAGGTTTTGTTCTGCTCTCCTTCAAGTTATTTAAAAACTACAATCTACCATGTAGTTAGTTCATCATTTTTTATGTGTTTTCTCTTTTTTGTTTTTGTCTCGTGCCAGTGCAATAAGATTGATCGGAAGCTGAGTTGCATGAGCCAGGGGAGAAGATTGTCGAGGCTAGCAGTGGGAACAGTGCTCTTGTGAAGAAGGCAGTTAAGAAAAGAACGACCCAGCCTCCTGATGGTGTCCCAAAGATGAAGAGGATCAAGATCGACCGAAAAGATGATGCGCTATACCAACAGTATGTGATGAGTAGGTACAAAATACCGAGAGTACTGTGAGTCCTTTTTCTTTTTGTTCCCCTTGTCCAAATATATGGTGGGTCAGTGACTTTTTATAGTACTAATCTCCTGTTCCTTTTTCTTTTCAGTCAACATGTGTCCCTTTGTCCTATGTTGAAATGTTTGCAGTCCCGATTTCATTGAAATAGAGGGTTTCCACACATCACTTCAGAACTTCCATGCTTCATTAAAGCCACGAGCTGATATTGACAGCGAGGTAATGACACTGTATCTGAAAACTTTCAACTTGGAGCAGTTGTACAACAAGAAGAAGCCGAAGAAGTTTGCATTCTCAGTGTTTATGGGGGTTAGTCTTTCCTCCATCTTGTGGTTCTTTTTTGTCACTTTTTTGCAACATACATAAACTCATTTGGTTATGCTATCTTGTTGCATTTTTACTCTTTTTTTCCAGTGTCAATTGGCCATGGATCCTGACTTGCTTGATCACAAGAAGATTGAAAGAGAGTTTAGTAGGGCATGTGAAAATAGCCATATTTCAAAAAGCGATCTAGTAAGTTTTTTCTCTTGACTGCTATGACATTATTTCACCTTATTTTTCTGAAGCTTGTTATGTAACATCTAGTTTCTTTTATGTTGCATCCAGCTCTTCATTATTGTCGTTCAGAATAAGCATTGGGTGGTTGTTGTTGTGAACTTGTTACACAAGCAATTCAATGTTGTCGATTCCGTTAAGAACCCCATGGATGTTAATTTGCTGCAGAAGGCAACCAACAATGTGGTAATGATATTTCTTTGCTTTATCATTTTCTTTTTCCATCTTTCAAACCTGTATGATTCAAAGAAAACAACCCCTCTTTTTTCAGTATTTGAATCTGTTTTTATTGTGTTGCATCCAATCAGATTGCCAACATAAAGAAAGTTGCAAGTAGTGAATCTTCATTTCATTTTGATCTTGATTGCTTTGAGAAGGTCACCCCAGATTACCCGAAGCAATCAACGCAGTAAGCATTTTTTCTAGTAATTTTTCTTCAAATTACAGAGATTTGAATTTGTGGGTAGTTAGTGTTTATTGATTTTTTTGTATCTTTCTATGTATTTTTTTAGTTATAATTGTGGCTTCTATGCAATTCTTTTCTTGGAAAACTTTGATGGTGTTGTAATGAAGCATTTCGATGAGGTGCCAATTTTTATCCTTTTCTATAAATTGGAGCATATTGTTGTTCTAGTTAGGAGTTTATCGTTTTCTTTCTATCCATTTTTAATTCCCTGCTTTTTTTTAATTTTCATTGTCACAGAGTTGCATCCCAAACCTCGAAAACGCATTGTAGCAGATGTTATCAAGCATCCCAGCAATATGTTGGACCCCGCAGACCAGTTGAAGAAGTTGCTGGAACTTTGATTGAAGATTGAAGATCAGTTTTCATCATCGACATCAAGGGGGTGGGTGGAGTTCGTTCTTTCAGGGAGCTTTTGTGTCTATCCTCAACTACATGCCCATTGGCATGGGTTCGACATGTTTTTCATGTCCTATATGGATGTTGATACAATACATTTTAATGAAATTTTCTTCTGTACCCTCACTTGCTACTTTTAGGTTCCTTTTTTCTTTTTTTGTCGAAGATGAATGCAACATGCGCTCACATGTGATGAATATATGATCACTGTTGGTATTATTTTTATATAGTTTTCAGTTTGTTGAAAACCAATGTCATAGGTTCTAACTAGGTTTTATATACAGGTTCACATTTTTCCTTTTTCTTCTTTTTGAAATGCTTCCACGAAGTAGCGTACCCCTATAGCGAATCTTTTTAGTTTCCAACTCGTTGCTTCTTCATGCAAGGAGCATTTTTTTCTACTCAAAATGCAAGTTTGCTGCATAAATATGTTCACTCAGTAACATTTTTTTTCTCTGTTCTCCCATTGAAGCATCAGGATAGCTTTCCAACCATGACTCTGCTCTTAATTTCAGTTTGTCTCAGTGGACCATCAGTATAAGGAAGCACACACACACACACACACACACACACACACACACACACACACACATATATATATATATATACAAATTTAATAAGACCTCATCATTTTTGTGCAACACCGATATGTAGATACAACAAAAAGGTTTTTTTCTGTGAAATTAAACGCATTATAAGCACTGTAAATATAGGTATCCTCAGTTATCCAACACACAATTGAAGCAGGCTTTTCTCATGTTGTTCAAATAAGAGACTTCTTTTACATGTTTGAAGCAGGCTTTTCTCATGTGGACAAAAACTAGCATGAAAAATAGTTCATTTGAGATTGTATACATTCTGGACGGACACCAAACACTCTAAGAAGCATTTTTAGTCTGTTTTCTTCATGTCATTTTTCTTCTCTTAATTTTTTCTTCAGAGCCTAAGCTATGTTGCTCTACTGACACCGGTCTCCATTGACATCGCAGCCCTTAGGTAGGGACAATGCTTCACTGCATGATCAGGCTCGCTACACTAGTTGCATTTTTGGACAGCCGACGCAGCCTTCAATAATTCACATGTTACAACACTGTGATCATCTTCTTTGCAATACAAGTAGATATATGTTTTCTTCTTTGGTCCAGGTTTTCTTTTGGGCTTGGTTTCTTTCTTCTTCTCATCTGTTTTTGCCTTCTTCTTTTGAGCATCTTCTCACCACTCAAGTAAAGTCTTTCTTCTTTTAGACTTCTCTGTCGGTCGACCTTTCTTCGGCATGCGTACTGGGTTTTGAAGCATGGGTCCCTCCCCGGTATCGTGTGCTACATGTGGGGTAGCCGCTTGTTGCTGATGCGTTGAGCAATTTGGTTGCTTCTGCCTTGGATGTTTTGGCTGTTGTTGCTTTGGTTGAAGTGTGGTTGTTGTTGCTGCATTTGGGGATGTTTTTGCTGATGGGTTGGCCCCCATTGATGCATTATTGCTGGCTGCCCTTCACCTTGTGTTGTGCTCTCATGCTAGGTCGCCTGCTGCTTTTGCGCTTCCCGCTGCTCCGGTAATTCGCCTCTCATGTCTGTAACTGTAATGGGCTCAAGCATATGAGCTGCATCATTTAGTATTTTACAGCAACATCATTGCTACAAGCTTGGGAGGCCAACCATGTGAATTTTCTGCACAACGAGTTGTACTTGAGTGTATTGTTTGAAGGGAGCGTGAAATCAAGAAGATGGCCGCTACCACCCGTTGCTGTTGTTGCTTGTTCTGACCACCTTTCTAGCAAGCAGCGTTGCGGTATAGCTTGGACATTGAGGTGGACCATTACTCCAATGATGTGTGCACATATGATTCCATTCATCTCAAAACAATTGCAGCTACACTCAAATGTCTCTTCTGCCAGCACAACATTCACTGTAACTATCTTGGGGTCTTCATAGTAATTTGAAAAGAGCTCAAATCTCATGCTTCCAATGTCAGGAGAAGGACCTTGGTTCATCACAAACCATGTGGAGGCAGTCACTTCTGCTTGAAACTTGCCAAACATGTTACGGGTGTAGAAACCAACCGGCTGACGCTCAATGATGTACCATGAGTAAAGCAGGGTTGTGGTTGCTGCACCAATGAAAGCTTGATTGTCCTCGCGGTCTAGCATAGTCTCTTGTAGCACCTCATACTGTTGCACAAACCTCCACACCGAGTCTTGAGGATTAACAAATGTCTTGAAGTAGGAGTTTAGTCCCTCTGACCTCCTCGTAGTGCTTGTAAAGGGGAAAAGGCACTTCCGGAAGAACGCTGGAGCCCGAGTGTGACGAGTCTTCCAAATGTTGCATAGATGCCTGTTGTCAACCAAGTCGAAGCAATGTATCATATGCTGCCAATTCTCTTCAAATTCATCAACCGTGTCAGGATCATTGATGCACGTGTAGAAAGCTTGCTCAAAAACCTCATCCCTACTCATTATCCTGCCCAACTTCTCACGCGCTTTTCGTTGGACGTGCCATTTGCAGCATCTATGCACCGTGTTGGGCAGGACTTGAGATATGGCAGTTTCCATGGCCTTGTTCAGTCATAATGTTCA
Source organism: Triticum aestivum (assembly GCF_018294505.1). Lineage (NCBI taxonomy): Eukaryota > Viridiplantae > Streptophyta > Magnoliopsida > Poales > Poaceae > Triticum > Triticum aestivum. Next base: position 374,037,160 of record NC_057804.1, on the reverse strand, counting down.
ATGGATGTTCATTGTTCATCGCAAGCAACAATTTCTGGAAAACCCACTTGAATGTTTCAATTTTTTCATTTGGCAGCAATGCACAACCCAATATCACCGTTTTGCAAGTGGTAGTTCACTCCAACAATCGGCGCAAACGACATGTTGTATTAATTTGTGCAAAATGTTGTATCAAAAAATATACAGTCTACTTGGGGTACAATGCCCGTGTCCTCCGATCGACCCAAAAGAGCCCTGTGACAAAGTTGGTCTCCTTGTCAACCGTCTTTGCATAGTAGAACCGAGGGTTCTCAGCTTGCCGCCTCTCAAAGTACTGAATTGTGAAATCCATGTCTTGGAGGTTTAGGTTTTGTCGCAACTTGGACCAAAAATTCGAAACATTCCTCTTGACATATGGTAGTATCCTTCTGTCTCCACCACACACCCTTCCAAGCATTCCCATGCACGACAAAGTTGAGAAGTTTACATCATGCATAGTCATTATGAGATCCCTATCTTCTTCCAGGATTTTGCGGTGTGAGCAGTATTAGCGTACAAGCTCCGGCTGTGGCATTAGAGAGTGTGTATGCTCTGCAACAAAATGTGATACAACTCACTTATCACCTTTGATCCCAACAATCAGGTGAGCTTTGCATTCATGTCGCAGCAGCCGATTCTTTTGACGCTTGTTGCTGACATCCATTTGAAACCAATTATGTTTGCTAGATGAGGCTCTTCCCATCGACAGACCTTTAGAAGCAGTGCTACTATCATCTTTACTTTCCGGCTTCCCTGCGTGCACACATTGGAAAACCTTCTTGATAAGTGTCGGAGGACCTTTCTTTTGGCTTTTTTAGAAGCGCCAATGCGTGTACCAAAGCTCATCTCGAATGCATATTCGTTGTAGAATGTCTTGGCATCATCAACAGAGTCAAACTCCATGCCAACATAGGGCATAAGCGGCTGAGATGAAATCTCATCATCCTCTTGATCATCATCATACATCGCAGCAGTTGAGTTGTGCCCGACATCTAAATTCATTCCTCCTCTTTTCACGACATGTGGTTGTGCATTGCTCTGCTCACCTCTTGTCCTTTCACCAGCACCCTATAAGTGCAACAATAGCTAATACATCAGTGATTTTAGTATTAGTACCTTTTTCCTTCTATGCAACAGTATGTAAATGCTCATTTATATCAATTTTTTATTTTTTTTCTCTAGTATATGACAACATACTAATACCAATTTTCACAGAAGTCATTATCATTTTTGTTACTTTTAAAAATCTAAAACAGTCTTCCAATAAAACATAGTAGAAGAAGGAAGAAGCAATCATGCACATATTAGTCCAGGACTTCATTATGGAAACAATGGTTTCTAAATTTTCCAACAACAACGGTCTCAATCTAATGTACCACTGGAAACATCAATCTACGTACCACTTGGAACATCAAGTTTAACACTTCATATTGTTTTTCAACTGCACCACTGGAAACATCAAGCTATGAAACCGAACTTTTGTGAACTTCTTAATTATGCAACAAGGGAATACAAGCATGGAGTTTTCAACTTTTCTGAACTTCAAGCAATGAAACTGAAACTTTTTTCTGAAACTTCTTAATTTCTCTCCAAACATCAAGAAATGGTTTATGAACTTCTTGATTTTTCAACTTTTCTGAACTTCTTTTTTCTTCAACTGCACCATTGGTAATATCAATTTATTGAAACTGAACTTTTCTGAACTTCTTAATTATGCAACATTCTACAATTTTTTTTCTAAATTATCATGAACAATGTACTGAACATTTGCCTGAACATGGATTATGTCAAATTACCAACTGAAGCGCCATTGCAACAAGTTAATACAAGCATGTGTGCTAGGGTTTTCAAGGGACTTACCCAATTTGCAGAGGAATTGACAACGGAAGGCGGGTTTTCTGGGAAGAACATCAGTGGATTTGGGTAGTTGGTCGTAGCAGGTACTTCGTAGCTCACCGGAGTTGGACCTGTCCACCTGGATGCAGCGGATCCATGGGAAGTTGGAGCTAAGACAGAGGCGAGCATATCTCTGTAGATATGTTGCGCCATCGGGGTCGATACAAGGGACGGGGAGACGCGCTGCGATGATTCGGGGCGGCGGTGCACTGCTGGAGTGGTTGCAGAGGTTGAGTTTTGGCGGCGGAGCGGCGCCAGAGGGTGGGCAGCCGTCGCCCGTGATCTGCAGGGTCAGGTGAGGTGCGGTCTGTTTGCCCTTGTCGCATTGCAGCACGAGCCTCGTTGCAACGGTCTGTCGGTAGCAACGACCACACGTGGCCCAGTTTCGATCCGTATCGGATGGCGGGGACGCGTCTGATCGGACAGCCAAGAAGGCGGTTTAAAACTGGCATAAATAAGTCGGCTTATTTGTAGTAGTCGCCATATTTTTTTTAGAAATGGGATCACTTTTTGAATTTGCTTTTTTTGCTTTTTTGGGAAAAATATTTTTTAAATGTAAACTCTTTTTATTTTTGAATTTTTTTAATAGAAAACATTTCAAAAAAAGATTTTAAAACATTTTAGAAATTTTATATTCTTTGAAAGATAAACATAAATAGTAAAAAAGAAAAAAATAAACGAAAAAAACGTAAAAGAAAATAGGAAAAGAAACAGTAATGAAAATCTTTGAATTCAGGCGAAAATGGGCCGGCCTCGTGCGTACGAGTATGTGCGTTTTGACGAGGGTTTGCCGCAGTGAGCGGCAAATAGGAATTTCCCTGGTGGACCCCCCTTGTCCCAAAGCTCTCTCCATCCACCGGGCCAAAAGCCCATCCCGCAGCACAGCCTGCTCACAGCGGTCGGCAACACAGAGCGTATACCGAACAGATCGCTAACACGCAGGCACTAGGCAGCTCCCAAAACCCTCGCCCCCCTTGCGGCGGCCATCAGCTACCCCCCTCTCCGCCGCCGCAAAACCCCCATCAGCAAAGCCGCCGCAAAACCCTCATCACCATGGCTCCGGGGGACACCGGCGTCGAGCAGCCGCGTAAGGCGCATCGCGTGGCCAAGTCGGGCGCGAAGGCGCGGAAGAGGAAGGGCAAAGGCGCCGCCGGCGACGATGAAGGGGGCGAGAGGAAGAACCCCAAGGTACGGATGGGGCCCGCTGTCTCCTGGGTTTCTCTCTCGTAAAGTGTGGGCTTTCTCGCCGCTTGTTTTGTTATCCGTAGATTAGTCAAGTATTCGGCTGGCGAGCATCCTATGCTGGGTGCCTGTAAGAGCCTCGCCTAGGATGAACGATTCTGTTTAGTGCTTGATCGTGGAACATTCCGGTACAAAATATGAATCATGCCCAAATATTCTTGCACTATAAACGATGGTTACCGTTTCTTTATTCCTTTTTCCTATCTGGTTTTGGAGGCTTTCGTTTAATTAGACTGCAATGCCTTCTCCCAGGCTTTTGCCTTCCGTTCAGCAACAAAGGCGAAGCGGCTACAATCTCGGTCAGCAGAAATTGAACAACGTCGTCTCCATGTGCCAATCATGGATCGCTCAATTGGGGAACCACCTCCTTTTGTTGTTGTAGTCCAAGGACCTCCGCAGGTATGATATGGCTCTTGAATGAAAATGGTGCCTATGTATTCTTCTCTGACCATTAGCTTACTTCAAATCGATCAGGTTGGAAAGTCGCTGCTGATAAAATGTCTAGTAAAGCACTACACTAAACAAAACTTGTCAGATGTCCGTGGTCCCATCACGGTTGTATCAGGTTAATGAATCTTTCACATCTCATACTTAAACAGTGGACAATGCTCTTCAAATTAACCAGATTATTGGGAATATTTATATATTTGTTACATATAGGTAAAAGCAGGAGGGTGCAGTTCTTGGAGTGTCCAAGTGATATCAATGGAATGATCGATGCGGCTAAAATAGCAGATCTTGCTCTGCTGCTTATTGATGGTAGCTATGGATTTGAGATGGTATGTTGTCAAAGCTGTTATTCTTATAAATACTCGTAGGCCTGTTAAGTTGTTTAGCAGACATTAGGGCTCACGACATAAATATGCTTCGTGGATTTAGATGCACCTTAGGAGCACATACCCACCGACTTCTATTCTTACAAAGAGATTCGATAAAAGGCCGCATCTTACTCCCCTTGGATAAAATGCCCCACCTTACTTCATAAATTATAATCGATAGCGAGCCCCCTTATGCTTCGTGGATTTAGATGCACCAAGAGCTCCATTCATGTGAGTCCTCCATCGGGTCAGGATCCCTAGTGCTGCACCAAACTCTCAGGGAACCGAACTCTTCACTGTACTCCACTCGCACAAGCTCCAATAAATTGCTGCTCCACTTTCTTCAGTTCAGTTGGGGCAAAACAAGCAACCGACCAACACACATGACTAGTGATTGATGGAATATGTAACAGTACATGCAGACCATCTATGATCGCACTATGCCATTGCTGTTGATTGATGAATCTCTACCTAATAATAAAGCACGGTGGGTTTCTGTCGTCCGTCACCCTTATATTTGCAAAAAAATCCCTGCAGTTTGTTGAAATCAACCCGCAGTCCATCTTTAAGTCATACCGAACCGTTTTTTAGTTTTCTCAGAAACCCCCCTGAGATTTTAGGTAATCAACCCGCCGTACATATTTAAGTCATACGAATCGTTTTTTTTGTGTTTTAACAGTAAACCCCCTGACCTTTCGGTTAATCAATCCGCAGATTATCTAAAACAAAATTATCCATATCTTTTAAATCGTAACTCCGATTTTAACATATTATATATGAAATTTGATTAGAAAAATGTGTGGAATCCAAATATATTGTTACTTTTAGCTGTTAAATATTTCTAAACTATTAATTTGGATGCAAACTTAATTTATAGTGCACGGTCTGGGTTTTTTTCCGCACTCGTGGCGATCCAAATTGCAAATAAACACACATTAAAACCAGATTGAGAGGGAAAAACATTGATAACCACGCATGCACAACTCTGAAAAAACTCGCGGGAAAAAACAACATTTTTCTCATCTTATTCTCAGCGATAGTGTGCGTGCGAGCGCGCGCGCGCGCGTGTGTTTGTGTGTATGTGTGTGAGAGAGAGACGCCTTAGGACTGACCACATTCAAATGCGTATTCGTTGTGTGAGCATTGAGACCACCGCCGGGAACACAAATGTGATGCCATTTTAAAATAAAGAACGTCTACGTATCAAGGTCTCGAGTCGTGGTTATTGGGTTAAGAGCGTGTGTGTTTTTCTGTCCCGTTGCAACGCACGGGCTCTTTTGCTAGTTATACCAATTGTCTGTGGTCCTTTCCTCCTTCTATGTCTTGGTGAAGATGACATATAATGCTATCAGCGACTAGCTGTGGCAGAGTGCCATGTCACCTGTCGCCACAGTTCTCTCCTTGGTCAGGGTGCATGACAAGGGAAGTTCTCGCCGCAGTTGGTCGAGCTTGGGGAGAAGGCGGCGGGGATGAGAGTGCAGTGAGAGGGTTGGAGCTGACGAAGATAAAGGGTGTTTGCCTTCCCCGTGGCTTTTGGATAGAAACCCCATGCGTTGCCACGGTATTGGAGATTTGATTTCTGAATATTATATTGATTATAAATTCAGCAAGATTTAAATATGTGAGAAGTTTTTGCAGCAAATAAACAATAATCTTAACATAAAAATTTAAACATGTCACACTTAAATGTAAAGGAGTTAAAACCCACTTAGAATACACTATTGCATGTTGCATGCATGGTAGGGAGGCTATCATGTCCAGATCAGACGGTTACTAGTGAACCAAGGTAGCAAATCTAACAGCTAAAACAATTTTGACGAGGTGGCTCAAGAGCTGGAAAATAGCAATCAATGTTTGCTAGTGGGGTTTGCCTATATATCTATATACATACTCAAAAAGGCATTCTATCACGCTAAAAGTAAAATGGGTCACTAGATCAATTACAAAGTGAGATGGGAATTTTCTCAAGGTCAAAGTAAGATAGGATGTTTTAGAAAATCCCACTTCTCTTACACATTAGGCTAAATGCTTTATTACGGTTATTAGATTTCCTGTCCATGACTATTTTGTCCCTTTTTCATGGCTCGGTGTTCAACATGTTAATTCTCCAGATCTCAGTTTGTTAATTCCTACCAATTGGTGAAGCTGACCTGTTGTTTTGATCTATGTTTATCTGTTAAATCTTTTCTGTTAACATTGTACTAAAACTACCCAAATGAAACCTTGTATCCAGGATACATTCGAGTTCCTTAATATCATGCAAGTGCATGGATTCCCCAAGGTAATGGGAGTGCTTACACATCTTGATCAATTTAAAGATGTAAAGAAACTCAGGAAAACTAAGCAGCGCCTTAAGCATCGATTCTGGGCTGAGATAAAGGAGGGAGCGAAACTGTTCTACTTATCTGGTCTCATTCATGGAAAGTAAGTTTCTGTAAAGTTGGTATTTCATTGTTCAGACTCTTAGTTTGTAGGTAAATAACTGGAAATGTGATCCATGGGACATGGTAATTTATTTTAAGCCAATTCGAGCTCACTGCTCGCCATATCATAACGAAATACTATGCAGTACTAGGTGATTTCCCGTGCGTTGCTGCGGAATTTAAAGATTAACTTTGGATAAATTTTGTATGAACGAAATGACCTAAATCAAAAGTTATTATTTTCAGAAGTAATTGTGTGTGAACAAATAGTTTGCATGTACGCTGGACCATTGAAGATGGACCAATTAAATTGAGGTATGCATGTGCTAGAAAATAGTTTTAGTGGATGATGACGTGGCACATTTGGTGATGTGGAGGGCTGCATATTGAGAGAATTAGAGTTAGTGGGGATCAACTATTTAGGTATACTATGCAATATGCATTGGCTTCTATGCTGCAGCTTCATGACATGGCTGTACATTAACCTGGATTTTTAACTTCCGTACTCCTACCACTTGTTCAATTCTGTGCAGATACACAAAAAGAGAAGTCCATAATCTTGCAAGGTTTATATCTGTTATCAAGCCCATCCCTTTGAGTTGGCGAATGGCACATCCTTACTTGTTAGCAGATAGATTCGAAGATGTAACTTCGTCAGAAAGTGTGCGCTTGAATAGGAAATGTGACAGAAAAATAACGCTGTATGGTTACCTTCGTGGATGTAACATGAAAAGAGGGACCAAGGTAACATTTAAACATATGCCTTTTCTTTCATCATTGCTGAACTTTGATTTGAATTAGGGATTAACTTATTTGTGCAAAGGCTATTATACTTCATAACAGGCATTATTACTCCCACGATTGAGTTAATATAGAATTCATCGATACAGTTTACATTTGGACTTAGTTGAATAGCTCAAAAATGGAGGTAAAGAACAAGATCTTACTTTTCAGTAAGCATGAATTTGATTTGGGTGAACCTACAGAAATTACTATTCGATAATTAATTATTGTTCAGTTTGAAATTGACTAGATGGAATGCATAGCACTATTTTCATTAACTGTACCAGACATCGCTCAATCTGTTTAAAAGGGCAACCTGGTGCATGTAGCTCCCGCTTGCGCAGGGTCCAGGGAAGGGTCCGACCACTTTGGGTCTACAGTACGCAGCCTTTCCCTACATTTCTGTAAGAGGCTGTTTCCAGGACTTGAACCCATGACCTCATGGTCACAAGGCAGCAGCTTTACCACTGCGCCAAGGCTCCCCTTCTCGCTCAATCTGTTTCAAAATAAAAAATGTGTGCAGTTTATCTCTCGGTCATTTTATTTCAACTTCAGCAGCAGCTGAATAATACAGAGCTTTTATTAATGATTTGAACTCCTGACTTGCAACCAAAGGAAACAAACCTTTTACTAAGCCATATGCTATATTGCTATGAGCAAGTTACTTTTGTGCATTCACACACAGTAGAAACAAGCATCCCCGTGCTCCACAACTCCTTTAACACTAAAGTGTTGAATGATTTAAGTGGGTGATTGAGTATTCTATGAAGTGGTTATAAGCTTATAACTGGGGAAAAAAATTCACATATTAGGTAGCCAGATTACTTTTGTGATGTCTTATGCATTATTGATTACTCCTTCCGTGCCTATTTACATGGTGCACACGTATTTTGAGATTCAACTTTGACCATCAATTTGACCAATAAAATGTGGTATATGTCAAAAAAAATGTACCATTTAATTTGTATTAAAATGTAGTTTTAAATGGTATACTTTTAAGTTTTAACATATAATTGATATATTATTGCTGAAAATGATGATCAAAGTTCAATCATGAAAAACGAGGATGCCATGTAAGGTGGCGTTTGGTTGTGTGGCTATCCACCAGAGGGACAGGGATAGCCAATTTTCAAAGGGATGCCACTCGTTTGGTATACAAGGGACAAGGGATGGGGATAGCCAGATTTGAGAGAATATTCCTGTAAAACTTGGTTGACGAGAGTCGCGAGAATTTCGCGGATGAGGGCAGCCACCGCGTGCGCTAGTGCGAAACGTTTTCTTTTTTATCTCACCCCTCCACGAGCGAACAGAGTCCTAGCCTAATCCTCACCTGTAGCTCACGAACACACGAAGCGGCGGTGTTGATTTGGATCGGGGCTGTTGGAGTTGTGTCGAATATTGTGTACAAGGTAGGTTATAGTTGGACTTATAGTTGTATTGTGTTTACAGGGTATGGAGTCGTGTCCAAGTAGGACACTTGTATCCTAGGCCTCTCTTATATAGCGGGGGTAGACACACGATGTAACCTATGCCAACATAATAGCACAGGCGCGCAAGGGGGAGCCGGCGGCATGTGCCGGCGCCCGGGTGGCCGGTGTGCGGTATTGTGACGGTGTCACGGGGAGGAGCGCCCGTAGTCAGGCCCCGGGGATGTAGCCATATCGGTGAACCTCGTTAACAAATCTCGGTGTCGGGCTCGTGTGATTGCTTGGTCCTCGGATGATCGACGGTATGCCTCGAATTTATTCTAACAAGTGGTATCATGAGCTAGGTTGTTCGGAGGTTGTTGTGTTGATTTAGAGGAAGAGCGGGGCGTAAACGTGCAAGCTGACTGCGATTTGTTCCAAGCCTCGACGAGATGCGATCGGAATCAGAGGCGTCAGGCGAGTCGTGCGGCGGTGGATCGATGGATTGATCGGGCGAGCGTACTCGAGGCGCACGCTGAGATCGCTGGCGCCTGGCGGCCTATCCTGCAGGCAAGCCCAGGCGGGGCAGGCCGAGCAAGCCCCAAGTGGGGCTGCGGCCCGTGCAGCTGGGCAGGCCGAGGCGTGGCAGCATGAGCAGGATGGCTGGTGAAGCAGGCACGCAGGAAAGCGCTACGAAGCAGCGAACCGTGTGATTTGTTTGAGAAAAAAAAAGAGGACCGAGTCCTTGTGTGCGACGCGGACGAAGGCAGCAGATCAATGGGGAAGGAAAATCCATCAAACGATACGTATTCTGTGAATAGTATGGCATTGGCAGGACAAGGCAATAGCTAGCGTCGGGAGTTGTGCCCGGGAGCTACATGAAAGACCAAGTTTGGTTGGATTTTGCTATTAGTACATGGGGGTGTACCTCATTAGGTTTTGCTCGTGTACTTGGGGCATTGCAGTGGAAGCTCAGTCAATTTTTCACAGCGTCAGTCATACGAAGAATCATGACGCCATCGGGCATCGGGTTTGAGGTGGAGAAGTTCAACGGAACAGAAAACCTTGGGTTATGGCAGAAAAGGGTGAAAAATTTGTTGGCACAAGAGGGATGCTCGAAGGCGTTGCAGGAAGTCATGTCAGCTGTGATGGATGGAAATTTCGTGGAAGACGATTTGGGAGCCTTGAGCGTGTCGAGCAGTCGGATAATTTCGGCTGGGTCGGACTAGGCAGTCTGACGGATCGACATGGATGTCGGTTGGTACAGAAGACGGTGGTGGGATCGGCGACAGCGACATAGGAGCGTGATGCTGATGGTGACCGACTTCTGGGGCGTGGAAACACGTGGCACAGGCCTGAGTGCTTGTGTGGCTTCGACAAGGCTATGGCGCGGGGTTGATTCAAGACGGCGTACGCATGAGAGCTTGAAGTCGACGAGGCGCAGGGTGGCACGTACAACCACCATAGGAGCGTGATGCTGATGGTGACCGACTACTTTTTTGGATGCTAACACCTGCAGTAATTTGTGCAGGTGCATATCACAGGAGCAGGTGATTTCAGCTTGTCTGGTGTGACAAGTTTGGCTGATCCCTGCCCTTTGCCATCGGCTGCAAAGAAGCGAGGACTACGTGACAAGGAGAAGCTGTTCTATGCCCCAATGTCTGGTCTTGGGGATCTCCTGTATGACAAGGATGCGGTGTACATCAACATCAATGATCATCTTGTTCAGTTTTCAAACACTGATGACAACAATGCATCTAAGAAACAAGGTACGACCAGCATGTTAAACTATAAATACCTGAATTTGGTCCCCTCCACTGTGATTGCCTGCAATTGGAGTTTTTTCATGTATGCTTGTTCAGGATAATAGTTTTTTATGAAAAATGACCATGAATAAACATGCTTTGGTTAACAAGGATATTTTAATGCCAAATTGGAAACTCAATTGATTGCTGATATTGTGTCGCTGACCTGGTATTGCATTCCAATAATGTTGTGGCTTATGAGTGTTGCTGAGACATAGATTGCAAAGTGAGGCTGGCTGCTACATAGTTGCTGCTTGTGCCTCAGGAAAATAATCCGAGTAGAGAAACTTTTGCTGGTGGACCAGTTATTTGACTAAATTGCCCCTGTAATATCTTTATGGTTTTCCGATCATTCCATATAGTGCCATATGACTATTACAGAGCTTCTGAAAGTGTGTGCGACTTTCCTTTAATATAATATTTATCTGTAATAGTTTATCACATATCTATGCTTAATTATTTGCTGGGCTGCTGACCATGCTACAGGGAAAGGTAATGATGTCGGTGTGGCTCTAGTAAAAACTCTTCAGAACACCAAATACTCCCTTGATGAGAAGTTAGATCAGAGTTTTATAAATTTCTTCGGCAGACGGCCTGCTGCTCAGTCCGAAGACAGTGACATGACAGGCAATGCCATTTCTTCAAGACATAATGACCAGGGAGAAGCTAACATTTTGGCACAAGTAGGTGGTAATAACCTTAGTAGTGCAGGTACCCTGGAGAGCAATGGGCACTCTTCTTCTGAGTGCTCTAGTGATAGTGAAGGTGACAATGATGATGACATTCAGCCAAGTGATCATGGCGTTGACTTGAGAGAAGAAGTGGAATTTTGCAATGGAAGAATGAGGCGAAAAGCTGTGTCAGCTAATTTTCAAGATGTTGATGATGATGATGAGGTTTACCATTTGCCCTTAGTATCAATGCATATCAGTTGATAGCTTTCTTTCTCTTGTTTTGTGTTACATACTTAGTTTATGTTCCTTTTACTTCCCACAAATGCTTTATATTTAAGAAATAATTGTTGAACATGCATTTATTTGTGAAATGTAACCCACCCAGGCAACCTCTAAGACCATAGCTTGGTATTAGTTTTTCCTAAGTTCACCTGTCAATATAAAGTGGCATTTTGTAGGCATGAACTCGTTTTTTAATGCTTCTACGGCACTATGGGTTTTCAGTCTGAGTCTGTAAATTTTTTTTAACCTTGTTTTGAAATACAGGGTTCTGATAACGAAGATGATAGTCATAATGAAGATTCTGACGATGACCACCTATCTGAAGGTTCTTTATCATCAGATGGTAGTGGAGAAGCTCTTGATTCAGGTAGGAACCAATTTCACACGCATATCTTACCTCATGCACCCAGCAATCCCTGCACATACATATTAGTTATGCTAATTTCTTTGCTGAACCAATTTCCTTAAGAATAAAGCACTGACTATTTTGTTTTGACATTTCAATTCTAACCTTTTTTATTTAGATGATGGAACTGAAAACACTTCGAAGTGGAAAAAATCTTTACTTGCTAGAACACTGGCCAGACGGAGTGCCAGTCTAATGCAACTTGTATATGGGCAAGCTTCAGCAGAACTAGACAATGATAGCGGCGAAGAAGGTAGCTCTGATGAAGAAATTTTTGTACCAAAAGGACAAAAAAAGGTAATTGTGTGTTGCATGCATGATAATGAACGGTAGACGAGGTATCTTATCTTCTCTAGGATAGATTATCCACGATCTCTGGTTTGATAGCCTTATTGGATCAGAAATAGGTCAACAGAGAAGGGACTTCAATAGACCCTTGTTTTTCCTTATTATACTTCAGCCATCTGTATGCTGGGGGCAAAGAAAGTAGTGCCCAACTGCACTCTTTCTTTTTGCTATCATTTTTATAGTTCTCATGGTCACAATATTTATGAAGGTACACACACTATGCAGTGCTAATATATGTTCATGTGAGCATTTTACCTTCTCTGTTTTATGGCGTGATGGTTTACCTGGAGAATCTACTATAGTGCACAGAGTTCTACATATCTTGCTAGTTTTGTTATTAGTGTGAATCAATAGATGACTTCGTTTTGTGATTCACAGCAAGTAAAGAATGAATTACCAAGCTTTGATGATATTGATGCTGAGGATTGCTCTAAGTTCTTGAAAGTGGAGCTACGTGATTGGTCTAACGAAGATCTCATCAAAAGCACTCGTGACCGTTTTGTGACTGGAGATTGGTCAAAAGCTTCTCTGAGAGGACGCGAGGTAGATGAAAATGGAGAGGGTGATGAAGAAATCGATGGTGATTTTGAAGATCTGGAAACTGGTGAGGTGCACAAGAGCCAGGCTGCTGAAAGTGCAGCTGGGAAGCCAGGTGTTCACAAAGAAGACGAACTAAAAGTTGAAGAACTAAGACTCAAGAAGCTTGCGCTTAAAGCAAAATTTGATTCAGAATATCCTTAATACGTGATCGTTTTATCCTTATTTATTTCTCTTTCGATTTGCAGTTTGTTCTTGACGCTCTTTTGCTTGCCTCTTGGACTGGAACAGCACCTCCGTGATCTGTTTATTTTGACCGGTTTCTTGAACTTTTTTTATTTGACTAGAAATTAGAAATGCATTGTTGCTCATTTCTTGTTTCATTCCTTGACTGAAACCTACATATGATGGATCGGACCTCTCTGGCGAGGAAGTTGATAACGAGAAGAAGAAATCGAAAAGAGAGCAATCTGACGCAGGGGGCTATTTTGACAAAGTATGTTGTGCCATTCTCTGCCCTTTTCAGCTCTGCTCCTGAAAAAAGAAAGGAGACTGATCTAGCTTTTGTATCTTTTCAGTTGAAGGAGGAAATTGAACTCCGCAAGCAAATGAATATATCTGAACTCAATGATCTGGATGAGGATACCCGAGTAGAAATTGAAGGATTTAGGACTGGTACTTACGTCAGATTAGAGATACATGGTGTGCCGTATGAGCTAGTTGAGCATTTTGATCCTTGCCACCCCATTCTTGTTGGTGGTATTGGCCTCGGTGAGGAGAACACTGGATATATGCAGGTCAGCCATTTTATATTTACTTCCAGTTTTCTTGATCAGTAGCTTACGGAATTGAAATATGCTGGTGCAGTTACTTGTTGTTGGAACTATGAGTACTCTACATAACTGTAAAATAATGTTACATGGAGCTTTCAACCTTCCACATTTACATCACGTGTAAATTTTATCGCGGCAATCAGAAGGAAAAAGTGGAACAGATCTTGACTGATTATTTGGCGGTTTAGATTATAGTGCCGCAGATTAGTCAAATCTGGATGTTAGAGTTAACCTAGTTGCATGTGAAGTACACCTCCATTCCAAGTTACAGAGTTACAGTGAAAACTTGGTGGATGCTAAGAGTTTTCAGAAAGTCTTGAAAACTGCAGTATTTGAGGAGGGTGATATTCTAGTCATACGTGCAATCGCAAGTTGAAAATCATATTCATATGGGAGATACATAAAAACAAATCAGCATGAATATTGATGTTTACTCCCTCTATCCATATATATAGGGCCTAATGCATTTTTCGAGCCTAACTTTGACCACATATTAGAGCAATAATATATGACATGCAAGTTACACAGAGCATACTGTCAAATTCGTGTGTGGAAGGAGCTTCCAATGATATAACTTTCACATTGTACATCTCATGTACTATTCATCTTATCAATAGTCAAAGGTAATCTCGAAAAATGCATTAGGCCCTATATATATGGATGGAGGGAGTAACTATTTTTGTCTTCCAGTGGATATTTTGCCCTAGCTTTCTGTATGATGTTTAATGAACACTATCCACTTTTGAATTATAAATATGTGTGCTGTAGCATCTAACAGGCAATTGCAGTGGGTCATTTGGTTCATCTTTATTATACTGGCGGTGACCCACAATTTCACATATTACCCTGTTTGTTGTTGATACAGGTTAGCTTGAAGCGCCACAGATGGCATAGGAAAGTGTTGAAGACAAAAGACCCAATTGTTGTCTCTATTGGTTGGAGACGTTTCCAAACAACGCCTGTATATGCAATAGAGGATCGAAATGGCCGGCACCGCATGCTCAAGTACACACCAGAGCATATGCATTGCTTTGCTATGTTTTGGGGGCCACTGGCTCCACCAAAAAGCGGTGTACTAGCAGTCCAGAGTCTTTCCAGCAATAAGGTACATTCATTGATGAGTTCACACCAGTCCATAGATGGTTAGTGGCAAATAAGAAAAAATATGCTTGGTGTGACATTTAGGCATGTTATTTTCTAGCAAATGTTCCTGTTTTTAATATCCTCAAGAGACAGTGATAATCAAAATCAGAGGCTATCATAGTCGCAGACAAGTAAGTGACAACAGCCTAGTATCATAATCATCTAATCACAACCAAATCGAATGGAATCTTCAATTGTTGTGTTGCCAAGGCCCTGACTTATGTCCCCGACTTTATTTTCTCCACGTTTCATGCTTTCTCTTCTAAGACAAAAGTTGAACTCGCCATTTCTCTGAAGAAGTTAGGCACTATGAATGCCACGGAAAGCTAGTCAGGAGTGACCATCATTTTATTGGATGGACATGTTCACTAAGTGTCTGTCACTGTAACATGCATCTCGGAGTTTCAGTTTGCACTACTTGATAATAGTTTGTAGTTTCATTCTGTTTTAGCAATAGTCATTTTAGTATATTTACTGATATGCTTTGCAATGATGCTTGCACATTCACGCAGGTACCATTTAGAATTACTGCAACTGGTTGGGTTCAGGAATTCAACAATACTGCCCGAATTATGAAGAAGATCAAGCTCACAGGCGCACCATGCAAGATATTTAAGAAAACTGCCTTAATTAAAGGGATGTTCACATCTGATTTAGAGGTTGCTAGGTTTGAAGGTGCAGCAATTCGGACAGTAAGTGGAATCCGAGGACAAGTTAAGAAGGTAATGCCTGAAAGGGCTTGCTTGAATAATCCGTGGTAGTTATTTATAGCATCTTATGATTTGATGAATCTAATGGTCTAATTTTTGCCTCCACAATTTCTATTTTTATATTGTTGCATTGTCTTTGGCCTTGTAATGGACATGTAAGATGTAACAGCACACCAAGTGGCCTGGCTAGGAAACAGACCTTTTGCATACACATTTTTCTCCTCTCCTTCATCAAACCAAATTGAAGATCTTGAGAATGACCAACTATCGTCTCATGGGCTAGGTTTATAGCTAAACTCCCAAGTTTTAGTAGTTCTTAACTAGAACCTTTTAGCTTTTCGGGGACGCCAATGGAAGTGATAACTGTAACAGAACCTTGAAAACTACGACTGGACATTATAAAACTCTCAATCCGTCCTTATCTTCTAGCACATTACAAATATATTTGAGTTACTCTACCCCTAGTAAGTTGATGCCTAAAAAGGCGGACAGTAACAAGGCGTTTCATAGAAATCTAGTAATGTGCATCCAAATGCATATAATATTGGATGTACGGCTGTCAACCAGCTGAACCAGAGCAAATACAACCAAACTCAGCTTGAGCTTGTTTTTTTACCATGAGCGGATTAACCCAAAGGGTAACTCAGACTCGGCTCGTAAAACCTCGGGTTGGGTCGCTGAGGACTCGACAAAGCTTGAGCTTTGCTTTACTCAGGCTCTTGGAGATCATCGTTATCTTCTGACCAGAACATTTGCTCAGAAACTAGGCACTGGTCTACTAAAGAAATGTTGCAAACCTAATTTTCATAGATGGTACCGCAACTTCAATCTTCTGCAGTGGCCAAGGTGGGACTAAACTGGGCACCAGGCTGTGCAGGCTGTGTTTCGCTGTTTGCTGCAGGGAGCATTCAACGTGAATGATCCATAATGGGCTGCAAAGAGACTGTCATGGGCCAATTGAAGAATGTTCACGGGCTAGTCCAAGGAGGTTGTAGGCAGCGAATTGAGTTGTAACATCCAAGTTAGAATCTGTTGGCGTTAGAAACAACTGGGTCTTAATAACACGGGCTAAATGGATGTATCTAGCACTTACATCCATTTCAGCATCAATTAATATGGGACGGTGGGAGTATCATTTTAGATTTTGGTAAGTTAGCAACTTCAGAACTGTGTGGGCTAGTTTAGGTGTTATTTGTAGCTCTAAGAAAACTAATAAATAATAAAGGAAGTGAAAAAACGTGCGCCATGTGGGCACCCCTATTGATGTATGTTTATTAGTAGATTGGAATCTTATCTGGATTCTGTGTAAGCACATTAGTTTGTTTTTGCTGTTGGAGAGGAAACTTCAAGGTCAATCTGGACTATGGAAACCCTGAAGCTGACAAATTCATCATTTTTCTGGTAATTTAAATATTCAAATGTAGGCACTAAATAGTATTCTGTTACAGGCAGCAAAGATCGAACCAGGAGATGCATTAAGGAGAAAAGGGGAAAATACGGAAGGCATTGCGAGGTGCACATTTGAGGACAAAGTTCTTATGAGTGATATTGTCTTCATGCGAGCATGGATCAACGTTGAAGTTCCCACCTACTGTAATCTTGTGACCACTTCTCTTCAACCCCGAGATCAGATGTGGCAAGGCATGAGAACCACTGCTGAGTTGCGGAAGGCACACAACATACCTATTCCACACAACAAAGACTCGGTTTACAAGGTTCTGAGCTTTAATTTCTTGTCAGGAACCCTTTCTCGCTCTTAATATCCTATTTTACCATCTCTTTGACATGTTATCATGGCAGGGTATTGAGCGGAAAGTGCGGAAGTTCAACGCCATAGAGGTCCCTAGAAAACTGCAACCTTTGCTTCCTTTTAAATCAAAGCCGAAGGATAGACCTAAGGGCAAGAAAGGATCAGCTGTGGACATGATACCAGAGATTATGAATATTGGCGAGAAGAAGATACATGGAGCTCTTCAACAGTTGCATCTGTTAAAGCATGAAAAGGTGGCATGTTATGTGCACATGAGCATATTCTTACTTGATGCATTGTTGTGCGTGGTGCTTATCATCCGCTTGATTTATGCAGACGAGGAAGGAGAAAATCAAGCGCGGGCTGCAGAAGAAAGCTCACGAGGCGCAGAAAGCCAAGACGGATGAGATAACGAGGAAGCGGCAGAGGGAAGATAGGCGTGAGAGATACAGGGAAGAAGATAAGAAAAAGAAGCGCGCCCGAAAGTAGGCGCGGAAGATACAAGGGGTCTTTGTCTGCACGCCCGTTCCCATGACATAGAAGCATCAGCCAGAGGGCACTGTCTCTTACCCAAGACATGTTACTCCACTGGCACGGCTGGCAGTAGACGACTCATGAACCTCTAGTAGCGATCTAGTTGAAGATGCATGTGATATTGCTAGTCACCCGCAAAAAGTTATGGCCAGTGACACCATGTTCACCGATAAGTGTGTACCTCCGTGAATTTTGTCGCCCTTACGAGTGACTAGCTGGGATCGTATGTTGAATTGTCAAGTTGAGAGACAGAACAGTTGGCCAATTTTGTTTCGTCAGGTTTTGTAACGGTGGAGCTTTGAGAGTTGTTGACATTGGTTCTGATTGGCTGGTGGTTCTGTACACGTGGACCTGCCCTTGTACGTTCTTTTGCATGCAACGTTTACGTATATGGCCATATGGGTTCCTATTTCCTTGTTGCCTGATCCTTTCTCATTCAGATGCTCTGAGCTGAACTAGCTTTTCTGTGGACAGACGGGGCGCCGTGTCCGATCCCGTTGTTGCGCACACGTGTGAACTGTCACAGCGAAATCAAACCCAAGCACGCCAACCCTCGTTCATCGTTGTAATTGTTTCCGGCAATGAAAGCTACTGTTCGGAAAAACGTGCACATGGGGATAGCCAGCCCAACTCCTCGTCCTTACAAACAGTTGGTTGGACTTGCACCCCGTCCCAAACCTAGAGACCAGGATCACATTGCCAACTTAGGCGTCATTTGGTAGCAAGGGATCCCCTTCCTTTCCCTGGGCATGAAGACAACGAGTAACTTGCGGCCCGGTTTTTCTATAGGCCCATTTGGTGCCATCAGACAGAGGCTTTTCTATCCCCGATCCACCTCCTTTCCCTGGTAGGAAATCACGGCCTCCTCATGTCAGGAGAATTCTCCCCATCTCGCCGCGACAAAAAGCTCAGCCGCCATGCGCTTCCACTCATCCGCCTCGTCCCTGCTCCCCTGCCTCCTGCCGCTACCAAATGACTGCATGGATAAGACTGAAATCTTTCCGGTATGTTGGAGGGAATCCCACTTGCCAAGAAAATTCTTCCCGATGGGGCTTTGCTGCCCTGGGTGCACTACCCGCGCAACCAAACAAGCCCTTACCATTTAATGAAAGGTCCACATTAAAAACCGCAAATGAAAGGTCCACCACTCTATGCGGAGATAAATACAGTGATGCGCTCCTGCTGAGGCGTCTCCATTTAATGAACGCTATGCTTGGTTAATTCGGTGTTGTAATGGAAAAATACCATGGTGCATCCGGGTGTTAGCGCAGCCTATATGCACAACATAATTTAGTAATTACAAAAATAATAATTTAAAATCAAATACGATCAAGTTAGACATTCGTATAAAAAGATTCGTCACGGAATAACTTTTATAGTATTTTGGACGACAAAAGGTTCAAAACGCTATATACAAGTACTGTTCACGCTATTTTGTTCTCAATGTTTTTTTCCTGAAGTCAACAACAATCATTCCTTGATGAAACTTTTATATGAAACACATTATATTTAATCTTGCACATATACAATGCGCTGGAGCTTGAGAGCCATAAGTTCACACAACTCGCCAAGTCGCTGGTGGAACGAGAAGAGGTGCGTGCGAATTGAGCGTAGCTCAGATGGTTAGATTTTTTGAGGTGAAATCATCCCATTAGAAGTCTTAAATGGTTGCATTTTTCAAAATCCATCTCGAGCATTTTGACGATGTGCGTTCAGTGAGAGGAGACGTTCCTATCGATTACGAAGACGTCGGCGGCAACTTCGTCAATCTTAAGATGATGTGTTGGTTCAGTCTCTCGGAGATGCTCATAGAGATAGAATGTGCATGTGTATATCGTTTCTGAGTATATACTGTGTTAAAAAAGATGAGGTGTGTGCGTCACGATTGTCGGTGTCAAAACCGGCGGATCTCGGGTAGGGGTTCCCGATCTGTGCGTCTTAGGCTGATGGTAACAGGAAGCAAGGGACACAATGTTTACCTAGGTTCGGGCCCTCTCGATGGAGGTAAAACCCTACTTCCTGTCTGATTAATAGTGATGATATGAGTAGTACAAGAGTAGATCTATCACGAGATCGTAGAGGCTAAGCCCTAGAAGCTAGCCTATGATGATTATTGTTGTGATTGTGATCGGCCTTCTAAGGACCAACCTCTCCAGTTTATATAGACACCGGAGAGGGCTAGGGTTTACACGGAGTCGGTTACAAGGAAGGAAATATAATATCCGGATCGCCAAGCTTGTCTTCCACGCAAAGGAGAGTCCCATCCGAACACGGGACGGAGTCTTGAGTCTTGTATCTTCATGCTCCAATAGTTCGGACGAAGTATATAGTCCGGCTGTCCGGATACCCCCTAATCCAGGAATCCCTCAGTAGCCCCTGAACCGGGTTTCAATGACGACGAGTCCGACGCGCAGTTTTATCTTCGACATTGCAAGGCGGGTTCCTTTCTCCGAATACTCCAAAGTAATTATCAAACACTTAAATAGTGTCCGGATCTGCAAAATGATCTTAACATACCACCGTAGAGAAAATGATATTTCACAAATGCAATCTGCTGACAACTTTTTAAACAACGTGACATGTCATTATGGTCGGGTCATTATTCGAACCATTTTCCCACAACCAGCCACAACACATATTGCGAGGCGGTTTTCTTGACACGTCTTGTCAAAGCAGAGATCGTGTTCCCTCATTGCGGGATTCTCATCAATACGGGTATGGGTAATCCAACCGCACCGCTAATCGCGGCGAGTGGGGAACGAGCGGGTTCCACCAGGAAAGTGGGGAGGTGCAAAAAGCTTTTACCATCTCTACAAAGAGATAAGGTCTCTTCCTCTTTACCCACGCCTTCTCCTTCCGCTAGCCCATTCCCCTCTGTTCGAGCCCTAGCGCCCAAGCATTCTTCTTCTCCATCGAAGAGAGGTTTTCCAAAGATATCCGAATCCAGAGCAAGAGGAAAATGGATGGCCTCTACCGTCCAGGAGAAGGATATCAAGAGGCTCCGAGAGGCCGGGTACCTGGCCAAGAAGATCGGCCATCATCTTCCATTGGCGGGATAGATCATCCCTACTCCGGAGCCCCACGAGAGAGTCGTGTTTCTTCCTCATTTTGTCCGCGGGCTCGGGTTTCCCCTCCACCCATTTGTTCGCGGAGTCATGTATTATTACGGGATTGATTTTCATGATCTTTCCCCCAATTCTTTCCTTAACATCTCGACGTTCATCGTCGTGTGTGAGGCTTTTCTCCGGATTTCGCCTCACTTCGGCCTGTGGATGAAGATTTTCAATGTGAAGCCCAAGGTGGTGAGTGGCGAGCACCCGAGTGCGGCGGTGCCATGGTAAGCAAGATGCCCAAGGTCGTTTGGCCGACGGGTGCCTTCAACGACCCCGTCAAGGAGTGGCAGCAGCAATGGTTCTATATCACCGAACCGCGCGGCAAAAAGTGGGCTGCAGCTCCCTAGTTCAGATCCGGAGCCCCACTGCGGCTCACATCCTGGCCCAAGAAGGGCCTGAACTGGTCCTCGTCCAACGAGCTGTCACTGCTCCAGACGCGCGTCTAGAGTGTGGTCGACAAGGACGTCAAACTCGTCGACGTAGTACAGGCGATGTTAGTTCGCCTGGTTCTCCCTTGCCAGCGTCGAGCCTGCAATTTGTGGGAATACGACCCAACCGAGCACCAGACCCTTCAGGAGCTCTATGACTCCTCCCACAAGGATATCTGGAAGGTGCTCTTTAAGTCCGGCAAATCATTTCCGGGATCCGCCGAGGACCGTGGGTATCAATTATCCCATTCTGCAAGCCCGGTAAGTTATTGCTATGCTCTGTCCATCCATGCTTCCGTTGGCATGTCCTGAGGGAGACATTTTTATCATGCTTTATCATGACCCCAGGGATGGATAAAAAAGGTGGAGCGGATACATTGTCCGGCCCCGCTGCCGGAGGAACTGGCCGGACCTCCTCTGACGAAGATGCTGGTCCCAACGCCTTATGAGGCGCCAAGGAAAAAGGCCTCCAAGAAGGTCAAAAAGACTCGGAGTGGCCTCCGTCGTCGCGATGCTTCGGACGCAAAATCCAAAGACTCCAGCGACCATCCTTATTCCGAAGACGAAGAGGAGGAAGCGGAGGAAGACGAGCCTCCCGTAGGAGGTAGGAAGAAAAGGACGGCCTCCTCATCCCTGGAGGCCGAATCACCCAAGAGGGGGAAAGGTTCCCTCCTAGAAGCATCCACCACGGCTGTCGACAGCAGCCCGAAGTGGGATCCCAGGGCCCAGCCCCTAGAAAAGTCGTAAGTATACGAAATCCGAACACGCATATGCGTCCGGTTTTTTTGGGTATAGTAGTTTTAACTGTCGCTATATTACAGCCCGGTGAGGTCTCGCGCCGGACAGTCCTCATCGGAGGATTCGCTGAGCTCAGACGCTTTGGCGAGCAAGACGCCTCCAGCGGTCCCTTCCCTAAAGTCCAGGCGCGACACTGAGGTGTCGTCTCAACGGGATCCGGACCAGGGGGCATATCTCTAGGGCCGGACACACGGGAGCGGTGGCCCCCAGGCGTGTCGACGGCGGGGGCGATCTCGGGTTCGGGCCACAGCCAGACACGGTCCTGGAGACTTTTAAGGCTCCAGGATCGGGCGAGCAGCCACCTTTGACGGGGGGAGGCTTGCCTACTCTGCCCACAACCTCTATCCAAGCAGAGCTGCCGGGCGGCCTATCGATAGTGTTAAGGAGCGCGTCTATCGTCGATGAACATCGGACCCTCATGGGTGCGGTGATTGAAAAGATTCAGTCCGCCGAGAGCGGGCTGAATGAGTCCTGCCTTGGCCTTATAAAGGCCTTTGAGGTATGTTTTCTAAGAAACCTTTGAGGAATTGTCATAATATGAGTAGTAGTCCCTGATGCACTGTCCGGCGAAAGAGAGAAAAACCCGGACATGGGATCAAATCATCTGCTTTTGCAGGAGCCTTTGTTAATGATGCATATCCCTTTGTTTGAAAACAGGTGTCTGCAGAGAAGACCGGTGCTCATAATGCGGAGGTGTCCGGACTGAAGCAGAGCCTGGAACGGGCCGAAGAGGAACTTGGCTGTGTGAGGAAGCAATTGGAGGACAAGCAAGGTATGTTGAAACATTGTCTTAAATTCGGCACGAATGAGTAATTGTGCCTGATGAAAAGTATTTGTATTGTATGCTCTAGGAGCGAGTGCCGAATTTGAGGCGCTGAAGAAGGTTGTGGCTGGAGCCAACGAGAAGGCTGCCACCGAACAGGCTCTTCGTGAGAGACACGAGGCCAGGGTCATCGAAGCTGAGCGAGAGCTCCAGGAGGCAGTGAAGAAGAGTGAGGATTTGGAGCAGAGTTTAGTAGGGAAAGAATCCGAACTCGCCCAAGCTCTCCAAGCTGCAGAGGATGCTCGGGAAGAAGCCCGAGGTGCTCTGAAGGATATTCGGGAGGCACGGAAGGTTGCGGCTGGTAAGGCCTTTTGTACTCAAAGCCATTTTTTTTGCATAGTAATAGGGGCGCTAAGCGAAGAACGGAATTCTTGTTCCTTCAAGTGTGTGTGCGGACCTGCCACGCAGCATATCAGATGTTGCCCAATTCTACCGTGTGGAGGAGAAGAAGTCTGCGGAGAAGGATTTCTGGTCGCAGTATTTGGCGCCGAATTATCCGATGCCATTTATCGATTAGCTGAAGCAGCTGGTCGAACTGCACCAGGCGGCCGAACTAGCCATGAAGGACTTGGTTGTCCGGCTGTGGCCTGCGGAGCCAATTCCAAGCAGTTACTTCGGACTCGTGAAGCGGGTTGTTAGTGCTTGCCCTCGGCTTGATGTCATCAAGCGATCGGTTTGCATAGAGGGTGCGCGCATGGCGTTTGCCCGTGCGAAGGTGCACTAGGGGAAGCTTGATGCTGAGAAGCTGATGATTGAGGGGCCACCGCAGGGTAAGGAGCATCGCAAGCCCGAGTTGTACTATGAAGATGTACTAAAAGGGGCCCGCCTTGTGGCGGACAAGTGTGCTAAAGACAGTATATTTTCCTGAAAGCCGTCATGCCGTTGTAATGCAGGGAAATGACACTTTTATTAATTATTCCCTTTTTTATGTGAACACTTGTTCTTCCTGTGCGGCCGTTTAGTGTACATAAAACCTGAGAATTGGCCAGTCGTCGGCTTCTGCCCCCACGTAAAAAGTACGGGGGGTGTTTGGGACATATCTGAACACTCTTTATCCCATTGTTGGGTCCTTTTAAGGAGGTGTTCCTCGCTATGAATCAGGCAATCAGACTATAGGGCTTTACCACTCTCGCTTAGCCATAGGAGGTCGAGTATGGTCCGCGTAGCCCCTAGTGTTCGGAAGGCCGAACTGGGGCTCTATCGGCGCCTGATCGGAAAACCGATTCTTTGCACTTTGCCTTTATAATGGCATTGTGCGGAATAAATCTTTAAGGATTTTATAACCTCTCGAACAGCTGACCAGCTCTCTCCGTATCATGACAGTCAGTTTTCGGCTTTCTCTACTGAGGTGCTCGTCCGGAAGAACCGGGACACAATCGCAGTAGTTCTCACAGCGCTACCTTAGCCGATAGAGCGGAACGTAAGGTACCAAAACATGGGAGCCGGGCAAACCCAACTAATGACCCAAGACATGATTCGGAGCTGATGCATATAGTGCTATAAGTTCGGGGTGCCGAGCGACCGGGAAGGTGGCTGGACTTTGTCGTATTAGGAGTATTCCGAAGCCCCCGGCGTAGTGGGGCCTAATACGATGTATGGGTGCTGTTTAGGGCGAAAAAGTGGCGTCTAATGAAGAATGACTGCCGGTAAGTGTTGTTTAAATCTACGCACTATAGTAGGATGATATGTCTATGCATATGATTACGATTTATGATTATGAAAAAGAGGTGTTTTTGGCGGAACCTGTCATGGCCGGACTGGAGGGGGCTGTGAGTGGATCTGCAGTGAATCCGGACT
>NC_057804.1:373924843-374012331 GCF_018294505.1 Triticum aestivum | reverse complement strand
CCTTGTGTGTCTGGGGTGATTCCACGTCGCCAATCCTGTTCTACGTCAAAGTTAGTTTGTGAAGGAAAATACTTGAGGGCAGCTGAATGTCCTCTTGTGGTTGGATAGAGGGTGCCTGATCGGAACCTGGTTAACCCAGCCGTTATATCGTAAAGTAGCACAGACTCCTCAGTTGGTGTCCGGATAGTTGGCTGCCATGTCAAAATTTTGATAGGCAGGCACGAATCGCTACTCCGGTAGCGGTATGATTTCTGCTCTAAGGGTGGGATTCGGCCTTGCCCATAGGTGTGACTATATCACGCGGGGCTGGCCTAATTGTTTGCCACGTGGAATCTAGTTAGCGTGGTTCGTCCTGTTAACATATGGTAATTACTGTATGTGGGGAAAGTGCCGAAGACTTATTCTCTGGCTTGGTATTTGTTTGGTAATTCGAAGACAACCGTTAGAGTGGTGGGCCAGTAAAACTTGGCCTTTGCACCTAGCATCTTTTAGAAGATGTTGTTTGTGGTTTCATACCCGCGGGGGCTTTATGTGATATGGAGCCCCCAGACTAATGTGTCCAGAGGTAGTGCAATTAAATTGTTGTGGTTGATATTGTCCAGACGATCGATATGATCGGGGGAGATCGGCCATACTTTTATGCTCTGGGGGATCTTTTGTCTAGAATCTTCCCCTCATTGTTTCCGGCACACGACCGGCCGCTATGTTTTGAGGATCCGGCATTCTCTATTGGTACGCTTGGCCATCCTTCTAGGAGTACCATGAATTTCACATGGTTGATCGAGTATGTGGCTCGGGCCGGATAGGCTTGAGCTGTTCTTTGTCCGCTGACCGGACTGGGAGTTGCTGGACTTGGCACCAACTTCCTTGACTTGACGTTTATGACCATTGCACCGAGGCTTGAGGATGCCTCTTCGTGTATCCTTCGTATTGTCTTGGACCGTGGTGGTGTGTTGACGTCGGGGTATGTGCCTTGGGTTCTCCTGCTTAGTTTGAGGTAGCCAATTATGCCGTGTGTGCCCTTTGTCGGGGCGGTCGAGTCCGTATTTTTTGGTGGCCAGGACCTTGGCCCACCTGTCTACGAGCAAATCTTGGTCAGCTTTAAGCCGCTATTGCTTCCTTTGCAGGCTCCTTGCCGTGGCCATGAGCCGTCGCTTGAAGCGAACTTGTTCCACTGGATCTTCAGGCACGCCGAATTTGTCATTGCCGAGGCTTACCTCGTCTTCGGAGGGAAGCATATAGTTGTTCCTCTCCAAGTATCCCACCGTGGCCAGTCCGGCCTGCTCGAAGGCAGGCTGATCAAGGGTTGCATTCATATTTGGCGCCATCCAGATTATTTTCGTCTCCTGTGCCGGTATTGCTGTGGCGGGGCTTGGGGCGGTGTTGACGACGCCCATGCTTTGCTTTCTTCCCTGAGGGATTATCCTCCGTTGCTTCATAGCCGTTGGTTTCCTTCGGAGTGTCCTCCATATATATATCATATGAGGAGGTGGTTGTCCACCGCCCAGTGAGCGGTGGTTCCTGTTCTTCTCCTGCATCGTCGTCCATACCATCGATGTCTTCGGAGTCAAAGTCAAGCACGGCGGTTAGATCATCGACCATAGCAATGAAGTGGGTGGTGGGTGGGCAACGAATTCCTTTGTTGCCTGCTTCCCACTCGAGCCGGACATAGTTCGGCCAAGAGCCTCCTGACAAAGAGAGTGACTTTAACGAGTTCAGAATGTCGCCGAAGGGCGAGTGCTGGAAGATATCCACAGTGGTAAACTCTATTACCGGAGCCCAACCAGGCTCGGCGGGCTCGGGAGCGCGCGGACTGGAACCTACAACCAGATACGAGTATGGGGATCCAGAGTCGCAGGCTTCCTTAGAGGTGAAGCCTGTGTTCGGCTCTAACGCGGATGAGTGTGCGGCCTGCGGGGCGGGGTCCATCCACCCGTCCTGATGCCACGCAGTTTGCCCCGGATTTAGGTCCGGGGCTACTGCAAGGGTGATATCTCGAGCGTTGTCCGACAACAGGTCTAAGCCGTGCTCATCGTGACTGTCCGACGCTCCTGGCACAGGCCCGATTCCGTCGAAGATCAAGTCTCCGCGGATATCGGCCGTGTAGTCCAGGTTTCCGAACCTGACCTGGTATCCAGGGGCGTAGCTATCGATCTGCTCCAACGGGCCAAGCGAATTGGCCCGCAGCACGAAGCCGACGAACATGAAGATCTGTCCGGGAAGAAAAGTCTCACCCTGGACCGTGTCGTTGATGATTGAAGGAGCCATCAAGCCCTGCAGCGACGACATAGAGGAACTCTCAATGAAAGCACCAATGTCGGTGTCAAAACCGGCGGATCTCGGGTAGGGGGTCCCGATCTGTGTGTCTTAGGCTGATGGTAACAGGAAGCAAGGGACACAATGTTTACCCAGGTTCAGGCCCTCTTGATGGAGGTAAAACCCTACTTCCTGCTTGATTAATATTGATGATATGAGTAGTACAAGAGTAGATCTACCACGAGATCATAGAGGCTAAGCCCTAGAAGCTAGCCTATGCTGATTATGGTTGTGATTGTGATCGGCCTTCTAAGGACCAACCTCTCCGGTTTATATAGACACCGGAGAGGGCTAGGGTTTACACGGAGTCGGTTACAAGGAAGGAAATATGATATCCGGATCGCCAAGCTTGTCTTCCACACAAAGGAGAGTCCCATCCGGACACGGGACGGAGTCTTGAGTCTTGTATCTTCATGCTCCAATAGTCCGGACGAAGTATATAGTCCGGCTGTCCGGATACCCCCTAATCCAGGAATCCCTCAACGATCCCCGATCCCGTTAGACCGCTCGCCCGAAAAAAGGGGATCTCATACACAGGCGGAAGGAGACGACGCGCGGTTTCGCTCTGCGAGCCACTGGCACTGCCGCTGGTTCCCTCTCCCTCCGTTGGCCGCTTCAGCGACGGGAGGGAGGAGGAACCTCGGATCTGTGCGTGGGGTTGGTTCACAGTAGGGTTAGGGTTGTGGGAGACGTTGCCGAGACCGTTGCGGCGGTGCCACGTCTGAATAAGTTTTCTCGGGCTCTGTTCATGGTCAGATGGAGCTCTTGCCTTCGTCTAGGAGCCAGCGGGGTGGGGGATCCCCGGATCTTGTCGAGGTCGTGGGCTATGGTGTCTGGAGGTCGGCCGACACTGGCTGGTTGGATCCTTGGATGGAAGGTGGTTGTGTGGAGATGGAGATTCTTCTTCCTCCTCGTTGGTATGATTTTCTGCTGTTTTCTCCCTATTTCTTTGTGCTGCAGCTGGAGGGATGTAATGCTTTGCCTGGGCGGTTGGCCCGACTGCGGCATCGGAACCGGATCCTAGTTCTCTTGTATCCAGAAGAGGCGCATGTAGCAGT
Source organism: Triticum aestivum (assembly GCF_018294505.1). NCBI lineage: Eukaryota > Viridiplantae > Streptophyta > Magnoliopsida > Poales > Poaceae > Triticum > Triticum aestivum. Next base: position 374,008,957 of record NC_057804.1, on the reverse strand, counting down.
ACTCAAATCCGTAGATGGCGAAGGCTGGTGCAGGTGTGTTGGATGCATGTGTGTGTTCTTGAGGCTGTTCGGTTTGGTGCCTTAGTTGCCCTGCCAAAATATGGGTCATTTACTAGGCTTTGAGAGGGCGTTTGGATCGACTCCAAAATATTGGTACGCCAACCCGTCTCGCCCCCTCCAGCTTGTTTTGCGCCAAATTGCTGGCGAAAACGTGGGCGCCGGAATTGGCCGCCTATTTTTTGGCGCGCCAACTGCGCCCATGATTTAGAAGGGCAAGCGAGGGAATGAACCAAACAACCCCCTTGTATTTTTGGTGCCGGAACAAAGAAAAGAGGGAGCAGTGTGGCGGCAATTATGTTGTGGTTGAAGATGATGGCCTGCTCGAGGCTAGTTGCAGATTCTTGTGTTTTGCAGGAGTCTTCTCACAAGGTTAAGGAATGATGACACAGAGCCTCAGAGATCTTCATGTTTTACTAGTTGTCTTAAGGTGCTCTCCGTTTTTCCTGGTTCTTTGTGTATGTGTTAAGTGCTGGTATGGGACAAAGACTTTGTATTATTTTGTATTTTTAAGGCTTATTTTAGTAGTTTTGAAAATTCTACTTGGAATAATGCTAGATCTGGTTCTTTTGTAGCAAAAAGTTCTTCTTTGGCAGGATCCTTGAAAAAAATGGTGTCGTACAAAGAAACCTTTTTAGCAGGAGCTTCGTGAGATAGAATCCAATATCAATCAAGTCCAGATGCTTCCCTTGGACCAACAAGACCATGATTTGGGAAATGACCTCATTCTCAGGTATGAGCACACTCTTTCTAAACTTAATCGTTTTTATAAGCAAAGAAGCAAGAAAGGTTGGGCTTCTGATGGTGATCGTAATACAATTTTTTTCCATCAAGCTGTTCTTAAGAAGAGAAAAAGGAATACTATTTGCTCTATAAAGGATGAACACGATGTTATGCATTTTAAACCTAGTCTTATTGCAAATACTTTTGTAAACTATTTTAGATATATTTTCTCTTCCCCCAATATCAGCACTGGTCTTCCTTTCCTTGCTACTCACCTACCTCAGGATTCTCTGGATCCCACTTATCTCATCCCAGACAAGAATGAAGTTTTGGAGATTTTGAAGGATATGAAGTTGAATGCCTCTCCAGGACCAGATGGGTTTAATGTTGAATTTTTTCTAGCTACTTGGGAATGGATAGGTGAGGAAGTTACTCACTTGGTGGTCAATTTTTACAAAATAGGTATTCTACCACCTCACATTAGTGATACTAACATTGCGCTCATTCCAAAAAAGCTTGTTCCTCAGGTCCAGATGGATTATCGTCCCATTAGTCTTTGCAATGTTATTTATAGTCATTGATAAATCCTTAGCCAATCTGAAGGAAATATGCCCCAGAGGCAATAATAAAGTTGTTATTTTATATTTCCTTATATCATGATAAATGTTTATTATTCATGCTAGAATTGTATTAACCGGAAGACAGAACACCGTGTCCCTAGTATGCCTCTACTTGACTAGCTCGTTGATCACAGATGGTTAAGTTTCCTAGCCATGGATATGTGTTGTCATTTGATGAATGGGATCACATCTTTAGGAGAATGATGTGATGGACAAGACCCATCCTTTAGCTTAGCATAATGATCGTTCAGTTTTATTGCTACTGCTTTCTTCATGTCAAATAGATATTCCTCGGACTATGAGATTATGCAACTTCCGGATATCGGAGGAATGCCTTATGTGCTATCGAACATCACAACATAATTGGGTGATTATAAAGATGCTCTACAGGTATCTCCAAAGGTGTTTGTTGGGTTGGCATAGATCGAGATTAGGATTTGTCACTCCGAGTATCGGAGAGGTATCTCCGGGCCCTCTCAGTAATGCACATCATATGAAGCCTTGCAAGCAATGTGACTAATGAGTTAGTTGTGGGATGATGCATTATGGAACGAGTAAAGAGACTTGCAGGTAACGAGATTGAACTAGGTATAAAGATACCGACAATCGAATCTCGGGCAAGTAACATACCGATGACAAAGGGAATAATGTATGTTGTCATTGCGGTTCGACCGATAAAGATCTTCGTAGAATATGTGGGAACAAATATGAGCATCCAGGTTCCGCTATTGGTTATTGATCGGAGAGGTGTCTCCATCGTGTCTACATAGTTCTCGAACCTGTAGGGTCCGCGCGCTTAACGTTTGATGACAATTTGTATTATATGAGTTATGTGTTTTGGTGACCGAAGGTTGTTCGGAGTCTTGGATGAGATCACGAACATGACGAGGAGTCTCGAAATGGTCGAGAGGTAAAGATTCATATATAAGACGATGATATTTGGACACTGGAAGTGTTCCGGGGGTACCGTGTACATATCGGGTCACCGGAAAGGGTTACGGGCTCCCCCCGGCAAAGATATGGGCCTATTGGGCCAAGAGAGGAAACGCAGCAGCCAACATGAGCTGTTGCGCCCCACTTGTTGGCCAAATAGGAAGGGGGAGGGAAAAGGGGAAGAGAGAAGGAAGGAGACACAATTTGGCCTCCCCCTTCCTTCCCTCCTCTCTCCCCTTCCTTCCTTCTCCGGAAAACATGGTACCGGGGGGGGGGGGGCGAATTGGACTAGGCCCCCAAGTAGGATTCCTCCTACTTGGCGCGCCCTAGGGTTGTTCCCCTCCCCCCTCCCACCTATATATACGTGGGGAGGGGGCGCCTAGAACACACATAAAACATTGTTAGCCGTGTGCGGCGCCCCTCTCTTCAGTTTATGCCTCCGGTCATATTCTCGCGGTGCTTAGGCGAAGCCCTGCGTGGATCACATCACCATCACCGCCACCACACCGTCATGCTGAAGGAACTCATCTACTCCTTCGAACCTCTACTAGATCAAGAGCTTGAGAGACGTCATTGCGCTGAACGTGTGCATAACTCGGAGGTGCCGTACGTTCGGTACTCGATCGGTCGGAACGAGAAGACGTTCGACTACATCAACTGCGTTAAGTAAAGGCTTCCGCTTTCCGTCTATGAGGGTACATAGACACACTCTCCCCCTCTCGTTGCTATGCATCTCCTAGATAGATCTTGCATGCGCGTAGGATTTTTTTTGAAATTGCATGCTATGTTTCCCAACAGTGGCATCAGAGCCAGGTTTATGTGTAGATGATATGCATGAGTAGAACACAAAGAGCTGTGGGCGGTGATCGTCATACTTCTTACCATCAATGTCTTATTTTGATTCGGCCGTATTGTTGGATGAAGTGGTCCGGACCAACCTTACATGACCGCGTTCATGAGACCAGTTCCACCGACAGACATGCAACTAGTTTTGCATAAAGGTGGCCGGCGGGTGTCTGTTTCTCCAACTTTAGTTGAATCGAATTTGACTGTGGCCGGTCCTTGTGAAGGTTAAAACAACAAACTTGATAAATCATCGTTGTGGTTTTTGTGCCGTAGGTAAGTATGGTTCTTGCTAGAAGCCCGTAGCGGCCACGTAAAACTTGCAACAACAAAGTAGAGGACGTCTAACTTGTTTTTGCAGGGCATGTTGTGATGTGATATGGTCAAGACATGATGTGATATACGTTGTTGTATGAGATGATCATGTTTTGTAAAAGTTATCAGCAACTGGCAGGAGCCATATGGTTGTCGCTTTATTGTATGAAATACAAACGCCATGTAATTGCTTTACTTTATCACTAAGCGGTAGCGATAGTCGTAGAAGCAATAGTTTGCGAGACGACCACGACGCTACGATGGAGATCAAGGTGTCAAGCCGGTGACGATGGAGATCATGACTTTGCTTTGGTGATGGAGATCAAAAGCACAAGATGATGGTGGCCATATCATGTCACATATTTTGATTGCATGTGATGTTTATCTTTATGCATCTTATTTTGCTTAGTACGGCGGTAGCATTATAAGATGATCCCTTACTAAAATTTCAAGGTATAAGTGTTCTCCCCGAGTATGCACCGTTGTGAAAGTTCTTCGTGCTGAGACACCACGTGATGATCGGGTGTGATAAGCTCTACGTCCAAATACATCAGGTGCAAGCCAGTTTTGCACATGCGGAATATTCGGGTTACACTTGACGAGCCTAGCATATACAGATATGGCCTCGGAACACTGGAGACCGAAAGGTCGAACGTGAAACATATAGTAGATATGATCAACATAGTGATGTTCACCATTGAAGACTACTCCATCTCACATGATGATCGGACATGATTTAGTTGATTTGGATCACGTATCATTTAGATGACTAGAGGGATGTCTATCTAAGTGGGAGTTCTTAAGTAATATGATTAATTGAACTTAATTTATCACAAACTTAGTCCTGATAGTATTTGCAAATTATGTTGTAGATCAATAGCTGGCATTATAGCTCCCTTATGTTTTGATATGTTCCTAGAGAAAAATAAGTTGAAAGATGATAGTAGAAATGATGCGGACTAGGTCCGTGATATGAGGATTATCCTCATTGCTGCACAGAAGAATTATGTCCTTGATGCACCGTTAGGTGACAAACCTATTGCAGGAGCAGATGCAAATATTATGAACATTTGGCAAGCTCGATATGATGCCTCCTTGATAGTTTAGTGCACTATGCTTTACGACTTAGAACCGGGACTTCAAAACATTTTGAAAATCACGGAGCATATGAGATGTTCCAAGAGCTGAAATTGATATTTCAGGCTCATGCCCGTGTTGAGAGGTATGAGACCTCTGACAAGTACTTTGCCTACAAGATGGAGGAGAATAGCTCAACCAGTGAGCATGTGCTCAGAATGTCTGAGTACTACAATTGCTTGAATCAAGTGGGAGTTAATCTTCCAGATAAGATAGTAATTGACAGAGTTCTCTAGTCACTATCACCAAGTTACCGGAACTTCACGATGAAGTATAATATGAAAGGGATGATAAAAAGATTCCCGAGCTCTTCGTGATGCTGAAATCGATGAAGGTTGAAATCAAGAAAGAGCATCAAGTGTTGATGATTGACAAGACCACTAGTTTCAAGAAAAAGGGCAAATGGAAAGAAAGAGAACTTCAAGAAGAATGGCAAGCAAGCTGGCACTCCCGTGAAGAAGCCCAAAGGTGGACCTAAGCCTGAAACTAAGTGCTTCTACTGCAAAGGAAAATGGTCACTGGGAGCGGAACTACCCCAAATATTTGGTGGATAAGAAGGATGGCAATATAAACAAAGGTATATTTGATATACATGTTATTGATGTGTACCTTACTAGTGCTCGTAGTAGCCCCTGGGTATTTGATACCTATTCAGTTGCTCAGATTATTAACTCGAAATGGGAGTTACAAAATAAATGTGAAAGTGCGTTATATCGACTAGAGGGGGGTGAATAGGCGATTTTTAGGGATTCTTTACCGAGGAATTTACTGGTGAGGAAATTCCTAAATGAAGAACTACTTGCAGTGGAATAAGTACTCAAAAGTAAACATAGCAGAACACAAGCATAGTCATCATGTGAAATGAAGACAAACACAGAGTACAGAAAGCGTAAGCACAAGATAACACAAGATGAAGAAAGACAGACTGAAGAAATTGAACTGAGGAAATTGAGAAAGTCTTCAGTCAAAGTCTTCCAACAGATATGAACAAGCACACAACAACATAAATGAGGAAATGAAAGAGTTGAGGAAATAGAACCAGTAAGCTTGGTGAAGACAATGATTTGGTAGACCAGTTCCAACCGCTGTCTCAATTATACGTCTGGTTGGAGCGGCTGAGTATTTAAACTCGAGGACACACAGTCCCGGACACACAGTCCTCACCGTATTCTCCTTGAGCTAAGGTCACACAAACCTCGCCCAATCACTCGTGGTAAGTCTTCAGGTGACTTCCAAACCTTCACAGACTAGGTCACTCGGCGATCCACAATTCCTCTTGGATGCTCTAGACCATGACGCCTAACCGTCTAGAAGAAGCACAGTCTTCAAAGGTAACAAGCATCGGATCCACGCAGGATCAATCTCTTCAGTGATGCTCAATCACTTTGGGTTGGAAGGTGTTTGGGTTTGGGTTTTCCTCACTTGATGATTTTCGCTCAAAGTCCTCGGAGGATGGGATGCTCTCAAGTGACAAGTGTCAGTTTCTCTCGGAGTAGCCAACCAACTAGTGGTTGTAGGGGGCAGCTATTTATAGCCTAGGGAGCAGCCCGACACGATAAGACATAAATGCCCTTCAATGATATGACCGTTAGGTGGGTAGATATCTTGGGACAGCTGGCGCATAGCACAGCAACGGTCGGAATTTTGACTCTCAAATTCCTCAGGGCTATAATGTTCCTCACTATATAGGCAATCCACACTGGCGAATTCCTAACTCCTCAGTCAGAACAAATTCCTTAGAGACCAGAAGAACTTCGTCTCTGTCACTGAAGAATATGACTGAACTGCATGAGATTTCCAATGGCTTCACTCGAAGGGATTGGTAGGTGTAGGATTTTGAGTTGAGCATCACATGGAAATTTTTCCTTAGTATTTCCTCGACCCCCTTTAACAGTACGGTGTTTCCTATGACTCAAGAAAGAGAAAATGAAACTACGAAAATATAAGTCTTCACGCTTCATGTTCCTTGAATGATTGCCAAGTCTTCAAGGTCACACCAATTTCTTCACTTTCAAAGTCTTCAGAAAGTCTTTAGAAATCCAAAGTCTTCAGTTGAAGAACTTCATTTTTAGGGGTCGACTTTCTCTGTAAATATCAAACTCCTCATAGACTTATAGACCTGTGTACACTCACAAACGCATCAGTCCCTTAACCTATAAGTCTTCAATACACCAAAATCACTAAGGGGCACTAGATGCACTTACAATCTCCCCCTTTTTGGTGATTGATGACAATATAGGTTAAGTTTTCAATGGGGATAAACATATGAAGTGTAAATACTAATATTGAGGAATTTGATTGCAAGATATAGAAGAACTCCCCCTGAAGATGTGCATAGTGAGGAATTTTCTTTTGAAGCACTGCACACTTGAAGAGTATAATCCTGGAGATCCCCCCCTATATCTTGTAATTCATACACGCATTTGACATATAATATGAAGAATTTGAAATGCATAATGAAATATGGTGCCTGATGTAATTCAGCATGTGTGCATTGACATTAATGAGGAATAAGCATGCAGAAGAACTCAGCAAAAGTATCAGGCCACCATAGAGTTTAAGATTACAACTCGATCCAGCAAAAGTCATCAAAAGAACGAGAGTTGTAACTTAGAAAAAACCCGCCCATATAAGATAGACCCGCTTGAAGACTAACTCAAATTTCTCCCCCTTTGTCATCGAATGACCAAAAGGGTTGAAAATGAGGACTAACGCCCCTGAAGAATATTGTGACGCCCGGATAGTTACGCTATAGTAAGCCTCTGCTAATGGTGCCACGTCACCTCGGTTACTGTTGATAAACTCGAGTTAGTTCAAAAAGATTCAAATTAAAATATAAAATATAGGCAAACAGTAAAATTTTCAAATATCAAAACTAAAATAGTTCGGGTTGTGCCAAATAATGCATAGGTAATTATGGTGAAGAAACCACGCTTTTATAAAATGCCTAAGTACTCTAAAATGAATAAAGTAGTAGCAAAAACAATTATTTGAATGCTTTAAAATAATAAACAAATATTGTACTAGTTTATCTAGTCACCAAACTTTTTGTGGCGGTACTAAATAATGGCTAGTATTTGTTTTGACAAGTGGCACTTCTTACAAAATTCTCTTGGTGGCTCAACTTAAATGCAAAACATGAGCTAAGATTTAAAACAAAGAATTAAAGAGAAAAGAAAAAAGGAAAAAGGGCCTACAAACTACTTTGCCACTGGGCCATAAGTGGCCACGCGGCCCAGCTCACCTCCCCATCTCCTTCCTGTTCACAGAAGCCTCGTGGACAGAGGGGGCGCGTCCATGGCCGGGATGGCCACGCGCCGGCCATCCGGTGACGCCCCGACGTCCTATAGGTACCCCGACGCCCTTTCCTGAACCCTAGCCTATCCACTCCTTACCCCGCTCTCCCTCTCAGTGATCATTTGATCTACAAGACATATTTGCAAAGGTTTTAGACCAAGTTCATGATAATTAAGTTCATCTAATCAAATTATTGAATGAACTCCCACTCAGATTTGACATCCCTCTAGTCATATAAGTGTTACACGATCCGAGTCGACTAGGCCGTGTCCGATCATCACGTGAGACGGACTAGTCATCATCGGTGAACATCTCCATGTTGATCGTATCTTCCATACGACTCATGTTCGACCTTTCGGTCTCTGTGTTCTGAGGCCGTGTCTGTACATGATAGGCTTGTCAAGTTAACCCTAAGTGTTCTGCATGTGTAAATCTGTCTTACACCCGTTGTATGTGAACGTAAGGATCTATCACACCCGATCATCACGTGGTGCTTCGAAACGACGAACTTTAGCAACGGTGCACAGTTAGGGGGAACACTTTCTTGAAATTATTATAAGGGATCATCTTATTTACTACCGCCGTTCTAAGTAAACAAGATGCAAAAAACATAATAAACATCACATGCAATTATATAGTAGTGACATGATATGGCCAATATCATATAGCTCCTTCGATCTCCATCTTCGGGGCTCCATGATCATCTTCGTCACCGGCATGACACCATGATCTCCATCATCATGATCTCCATCATTGTGTCTTCATGAAGTTGTCACGCCAACGACTACTTCTACTTCTATGGCTAACGCGTTTAGCAATAAAGTAAAGTAATTTACATGGCGTTCTTCAATGACACGCAGGTCATACAAAAAATAAAGACAACTCCTATGGCTCTTGCCGGTTGTCATACTCATCGACATGCAAGTCGTGATTCCTATCACAAGAACATGATCTCATACATCACAATATATCATTCATCATTCATCACAACTTCTGGCCATATCACATCACATGACAATTGCTGCAAAAACAAGTTAGACGTCCTCTAATTGTTGTTGCATCTTTTACGTGGCTGCAATTGGGTTCTAGCAAGAATATTTTCTTACCTACGAATAACCACAACGTGATTTTGTCAACTTCTATTTACCCTTCATAAGTACCCTTTTCATCGAATCCGCTCCAACTAAAGTGGGAGAGACAGACACCCGCCAGCCACCTTATGCAACTAGTGCATGTCAGTCGGTGGAACCGGTCTCACGTAAGCGTACGTGTAAGGTTGGTCCGGGCCGCTTCATCCCACAATACCACTGAAGCAAGATAAGACTAGTAGCGGCAAGCAAGTTGACAAGATCTATGCCCACAACAAAATTGTGTTCTACTCGTGCAATAGAGAACTACGCATAGACCTAGCTCATGATGCCACTGTTGGGGAATGTTGCAGAAAATTAAAATTTTTCCTACGGTTTCACCAAGATCCATCTATGAGTTCATCTAAGCAACGAGTCATGGGAGAGAGATTGCATCTACATACCACTTGTAGATTGCGTGCGGAAGCGTTCGAGGGAACGGTGATGATGGAGTCGTACTCGCCGTGATTCAGATCACCGATGACTAAGTGCTGAACGGACAGCACCTCCGCATTCAACACACGTACGGTACGGACGACGTCTCCTCCTTCTTGATCCAGCAAGGGGAAATGAGAGGTTGAGGAAGAAGGCTCCAGCAGCAGCACGACGGCGTGATGATGGTGGAGAGGCAGTACTCCGACAGGGCTTCGCCAAGCGCACAACGGAGGAGGAGAGGTGTTGGGGAGGGGAGGGGCTGCGCCTTGGATCAGGTGTTCAGCTCTCCCCTCGCCCCTCTATTTATAGGGGAAGGGGGAAGGGGGCCGGCCCCCTCTAGATGAGATCTAGAGGGGGGGCGGCGGCCAGGGAGGGGGCTTGCCCCCCAAGCAAAGGGGGTGCGCCCCCCTTTAGGGTTCCCCCCAACCCTAGGCGCATGGGCCCAGGGGGGGCGCCTAGACCTCCAGGGACTGGTTCCCTGCCCCACGCGGCCCATGTGGCCCACCAAGAGGGGTGGCCCCTCCCGGTGGACCCCCGGAACCCCTCCGGTGGCCCCGGTACAATACCGATATGCCCCTGAAACTTTCCGGTGTCCGCATGACAACTTCCCATATATAAATCTTTACCTCCGGACCATTCCGGAACTCCTCGTGACGTCCGGGACCTCATCCGGGACTCCGAACAACATTCGGTAATCACATACAAGTCTTCCTAATAACCCTAGCGTCACCGAACCTTAAGTGTGTAGACCCTACGGGTTCGGGAGACACGCAGACATGACCGAGACGGCTCTCCGGTCAATAACCAACAATGGGATCTGGATACCCATGTTGGCTCCCACATGCTCCTCGATGATGTCATCGGATGAACCACGATGTCGAGGATTCAATCAACCCCGTATGCAATTCCCTTTGTCAGACGGTATGTTACTTGCCCGAGACTCGATCGTCGGTATCCCAATACCTCGTTCAGTCTCTGTAAATATCAAACTCCTCATAGACTTATAGACCTGTGTACACTCACAAACGCATCAGTCCCTTAACCTATAAGTCTTCAATACACCAAAATCACTAAGGGGCACTAGATGCACTTACAATCTCCCCCTTTTTGGTGATTGATGACAATATAGGTTAAGTTTTCAATGGGGATAAACATTTGAAGTGTAAATACTAATATTGAGGAATTTGATTGCAAGATATAGAAGAACTCCCCCTGAAGATGTGCATAGTGAGGAATTTTCTTTTGAAGCACTGCACACTTGAAGAGTATAATCCTGGAGATCCCCCCCTATATCTTGTAATTCATACACGCATTTGACATATAATATGAAGAATTTGAAATGCATAATGAAATATGGTGCCTGATGTAATTCAGCATGTGTGCATTGACATTAATGAGGAATAAGCATGTAGAAGAACTCAGCAAAAGTATCAGGCCACCATAGAGTTTAAGATTACAACTCGATGCAGTAAAAGTCATCAAAAGAACGAGAGTTGTAACTTAGAAAAAACCCGCCCATATAAGATAGACCCGCTTGAAGACTAACTCAAATTTCTCCCCCTTTGTCATCGAATGACCAGAAGGGTTGAAAATGAGGACTAACGCCCCTGAAGAATATTGTGACGCCCGGATAGTTACGCTACAGTAAGCCTCTGCTAATGGTGCCACGTCACCTCGGTTACTGTTGATAAACTCGAGTTAGTTCAAAAAGATTCAAATTAAAATATAAAATATAGGCAAACAGTAAAATTTTCAAATATCAAAACTAAAATAGTTCGGGTTGTGCCAAATAATGCATAGGTAATTATGGTGAAGAAACCACGCTTTTATAAAATGCCTAAGTACTCTAAAATGAATAAAGTAGTAGCAAAAACAATTATTTGAATGCTTTAAAATAATAAACAAATATTGTACTAGTTTATCTAGTCACCAAAATTTTTGTGGAGGTACTAAATAATGGCTAGTATTTGTTTTGACAAGTGGCACTTCTTACAAAATTCTCTTGGTGGCTCAACTTAAATGCAAAACATGAGCTAAGATTTAAAACAAAGAATTAAAGAGAAAAGAAAAAAGGAAAAAGGGCCTACAAACTACTTTGCCACTGGGCCATAAGTGGCCACGCGGCCCAGCTCACCTCCCCATCTCCTTCCTGTTCACAGAAGCCTCGTGGACAGAGGGGGCGCGTCCGTGGCCGGGATGGCCACGCGCCGGCCATCCGGTGACGCCCCGACGTCCTATAGGTACCCCGACGCCCTTTCCTGAACCCTAGCCTATCCACTCCTTACCCCGCTCTCCCTCTCCCGTTACAGAAGCCGCCCGCCGCCACCATCGCCGCCACCTCGTCGATCCGGTGGCCACCGGCCTCCCCTCCTCGCGCCAAGGCGTCCAGGAGCTTCGCCATCATCGTCTCGTTCGCCTACGTGCTCTTAATCGAGCCGGGACAGCCCGTACGCTCGCCATCGCGCTCATCTCCGCCGCCGTTCGTCGTTGGTTCCGACGGCTTCACTGCATCTCGCGCCTCCTCGAGCGTCTCCCCGTCAACGATGTGAGCCGATGCGCTTTTCCCTCTACCTTCCCCTTGATCTGCATCCTCTGACCGCCGTGATCGTCGTTGTCGTCCCCGCGCTCGGCCTGTTGGGGAACGTTGCAGAAAATTAAAATTTTTCCTACGGTTTCACCAAGATCCATCTATGAGTTCATCTAAGCAACGAGTCATGGGAGAGAGATTGCATCTACATACCACTTGTAGATTGCGTGCGGAAGCGTTCGAGGGAACGGTGATGATGGAGTCGTACTCGCCGTGATTCAGATCACCGATGACCAAGTGCTGAACGGACAACACCTCCGCGTTCAACACACGTACGGTACGGACGACGTCTCCTCCTTCTTGATCCAGCAAGGGGAAAGGAGAGGTTGAGGAAGAAGGCTCCAGCAGCAGCACGATGGCGTGATGATGGTGGAGAGGCAGTACTCCGACAGGGCTTCGCCAAGCGCACAACGGAGGAGCAAAGGTGTTGGGGAGGGGAGGGGCTGCGCCTTGGATCAGGTGTTCAGCCCTCCCCTCGCCCCTCTATTTATAGGGGAAGGGGGAAGGGGGCTGGCCCCCTCTAGATGGGATCTAGAGGGGGGGCGGCCAGGGAGGGGGCTTGCCCGCCAAGCAAAGGGGGTGCGCCCCCCTTTAGGGTCCCCCCCAACCCTAGGCACATGGGCCCAAGGGGGGGGGGGGCGTACAGCCCTCTAGGGGCTGGTTCCCTGCCCCACACGGCCCATGTGGCCCACCAAGAGGGGTGGCCCCTCCCGGTGGACCCCCGGAACCCCTCCGGTGGCCCCGGTACAATACCGATATGCCCCTGAAACTTTCCGGTGTCCGCATGACAACTTCCCATATATAAATCTTTACCTCCGGACCATTCCGGAACTCCTCGTGACGTCCAGGATCTCATCCGGGACTCCGAACAACATTCGGTAATCACATACAAGTCTTCCTAATAACCCTAGCGTCACTGAACCTTAAGTGTGTAGACCCTACGGGTTCGGGAGACACACAGACATGACCGAGACGGCTCTCCGGTCAATAACCAACAGCGGGATCTAGATACCCATGTTGGCTCCCACATGCTCCTCGATGATGTCATTGGATGAACCACGATGTCGAGGATTCAATCAACCCCGTATGCAATTCCCTTTGTCAGACGGTATGTTACTTGCCCGAGACTCGATCGTCGGTATCCCAATACCTCGTTCAGTCTCATTACCGGCAAGTCACTTTACTCGTACCGTAATGCATGATCCCGTGACCAGACACTTGGTCACTTTGAGCTCATTATGATGATGCACTACCGAGTGGGCCCAATGATACCTCTCCGTAATCCGGAGTGACAAATCCCAGTCTCGATCCGTGTCAACACAACAGACACTTTCGGAGATACCTGTAGTGCACCTTTATAGTCACCCAGTTACGTTGTGACGTTTGGTACACCCAAAGCACTTCTACGGTATCCGGGAGTTACACGATCTCATGGTCTAAGGAAGAGATACTTGACATTGGAAAAGCTCTAGCAAAACGAACTACACGATCTTGTGCTATGCTTAGGATTGGGTCTTGTCCATCACATCATTCTCCTAATGATGTGATCCCGTTGTCAATGACATCCAATGTCCATAGTCAGGAAACCATGACTATCTGTTGACCAACGAGCTAGTCAACTAGAGGCTTACTAGGGAGGTATTGTGGTCTATGTATTCACACGTGTATTACGATTTCCGGATAATACAATTATAGCATGAATAAAAGACAATTATCATGAACAAGGAAATATAATAATAATCCTTTTATTATTGCCTCTAGGGCATATTTCCAACACGGCCGCCATGGCCGGAGCTCGCTCCGCGCGTGCTCGCCCACGGCCCTGACCACGCCCGTTTCCCCGCTCACCCCAGCACGCGACCGCCTCGCCACCTAGCTGCTTAGCTTGCTCGAATTCGAGTCGCAGCACCACACTCGCACACATCCGAGCCCCGACCCCCGCTCTGCTTGTCGCTGCTGTTGCCACCAGCCACCTCCGGCCAACCCGCCGCTGCTAGCGCTACCGATGCCCTGTGCATGCGCCGCCCGCGCCTTGCCTCCCTCCCGTGTGTGTGCTGCTGCTACTGCCTCGTGCCCGGCCCAGTCCCCCTTCCACTGCTGACGACGTCTGCCCGCGCGCCTCGCTGCACCTGCCGGAGACCTCCCTTACCCGCACGCCTCCTCCCCCATGCTCACCCCCTGCGCATGTGGCCGCGCCCCCAGTCGCCTCCCTGCTCGTGCGACGCCGCAGGGCGCCGGTGCTCATCCCGCGCGTGCCGACAACAACGCCGACCGCGCCTGTCGCCCCCCGTGGCACATGTTGCCCGTCCGCGTGGCCCCTCGCCGGCGGTGCCTTCCGCTGCTGCTCCGGCCACCCCTCGCCGCCTCCCTGGCTCCGGCCGTCGGCGCCTGTTGTGCCGTGCATGCCGGCCGGGGGGAATCCCAGCCGAGGCCATGGCCTCGCCCTCGATGGGCGCTCACGCCTGGTAACCGCTCGCCCGGGCACCCGTTTGGCCCTATGGGCCACTGTCCAGTGGGGCCCCCATGCCCTTGTTTTTTAAAAAAGGAATTATAAAAAAGAGAGAATAAAATATTAATTAATTAATTAATTATCTAAATAAATTAACTTATTTAATCTTGATTAGACTAACCTAATCACTAATTAAACTAATTGATCTGTTTTAGTTAATCACAGTCAATGATAGACGGGCCCCACTGCCTGTTTGACCGGTCAAATATCAACGCTGACTTTTGGCGTCACGCTGACGTCATGATGACGCAATAAACATTTTTGAATTAAATAATTAATTCTGTTATTTCTAAATATAATTTAAAACTTTGAAAATTAATATAAAATAAACCGTAGCTCTATTGAAAAAACTTTGTACATGAAAGTTGCTCAGAACGACAAGAAGAATCCAGAAACGCAGCCTGTTCGTCCGCCACACATCCCTAACCTATCGAACTCGGAACTTTCCCCCTCAGGCTCCTCTGCCCAGAAACACGAAACACCGGGGATACTTCCCGGATGTTTCCCCCCTTCACCGACATCACCTACTACCGCGTTGGGGCACGCCTAGCAACACGCCTTGTCTTGTCATGCATTTGTTTGCATTGTATTTATTGTTTCTTCCCCCTCTTCTCTCGCTAGACCCCGAGACAGATGCCGCTGCTCCCCAGTTCGACTACGGAGTTGACGACCCCTCCTACTTGCTAGAGCAACCAGGCAAGCCCCCCCTCTTAATCACCAGATATCGCCTATTCTCCTCTATACTGCTTGCATTAGAGTAGTGTAGCATGTTACTGCTTTCCATTAATCCTATTCTGATGCATAGCCTGTCATTGTTGCTACAGTCATTGATACCTTACCCGCAATCCTAAATGCTTAGTATAGGATGCTAGTTTATCATCACTGGCCCTACATTCATGTCAGTCTGCCTTGCTATACTATTGGGCCGTGATCACTCGGAAGGTGATCATGGGTATATACTATACATATATACATACTACAGACTGTGACTAAAGTCGGGTCGGCTCGAGGAGTACCCGCGAGCGATTCACGGATTGGGGGCTGAAAGGACCTTTGTCCCGACGGCCCTCTGTGTGGATCTTTGTGGCGGAGCGACGGGGCGGGTTGAGACCACCTGGGAGACAGGTGGGCCTGGCCCTGGTCGGCGTTCGCGGTTGCTTCATAATAACACGCTTAACGAGATCTTGGTATTTGATCTGAGTCTGGACACTGGCCTATACGCACTAACCAACTACGTGGGAAAGATATGGGCACTCGACGTCATGGTATCATCCGAAGCCTTCTAGACGTCAGCGACTGAGCGGTGCGCGGCGGATGGGAACGTAAGCCTGCTCTTGTATTAAGGTGGCTAGTTCTGCCTTCGGCCGCCCACGCAACGTGCAGGTGTGCAATGGGCGATGGGCCCAGACCCCTGCCATAGGAGTTAGACCGGCATGCTGACCTCTCTGTTAGGCCTAGGTGGGGCTGCGACGTGTTGATCTTCCGAGGCCGGGCATGACCCAGGAAAGTGTGTCCGGCCAAATGGGATCGAGCGTGTTGGGTTATGTGGTGCACCCCTGCAGGGAAGTTAATCTATTCGAATAGCCGTGATCTTCGGTAACAGGACGACTTGGAGTTGTACCTTGACCTTATGACAACTTGAACCAGATACTTAATAAAACACACTCGCCAGATACAACCCGGTGATCGCTTTTCCACAGGGCGACAAGGGGAGGATCGCCAGGTAGGATTATGCTATGCGATGCTACTTGGAGGACTTCAGTCTACTCTCTTCTACATGCTGCAAGACGGAGGCTGCCAGAAGCGTAGTCTTCGACAGGATTAGCTATCCCCCTCTTATTCTGGCATTCTGCAGTTCAGTCCACCGATATGGCCTCTTTACACATATACCCATGCATATGTAGTGTAGCTCCTTGCTTGCGAGTACTTTGGATGAGTACTCACGGTTGCTTTTCTCCCTCTTTTCCCCCTTCCCCTTCTACCTGGTTGTCACAACCAGATGTCGGAGCCCAGGAGCCAGACGCCACCATCGACGACGATTCCTACTACACTGGAGGTGCCTTCTTCTACGTGCAGGCTGTTGTCGACGACCAGGAGTAGTTAGGAGGATCCCAGGCAGGAGGCTTGCGCCTCTTTCGATTTGTATCCCAGTTTGTGCTAGCCTTCTTAAGGCAAACTTGTTTAACTTATGTCTGTACTCAGATATTGTTGCTTCCGCTGACTTGTCTATGATCGAGCACTTGTATTTGAGCCCTCGAGGCCCCTGGCTTGTAATATGATGCTTGTATGACTTATTTTACTTTTAGAGTTGTGTTGTGATATCTTCCCGTGAGTCCCTGATCTTGATCGTACACATTTGCGTGCATGAATAGTGTATGATTGAATCGGGGGCGTCACAAGTTGGTATCAGAGCCGACTGCCTGTAGGATCCCCCTTTCCAACTCCTTGGCCGAAGTCGAGTCTAGTCATTGAAAAACGTTTTCTAACTTGGTTGTGCGGCCCATGGGCCCACGTCGCCATTTGGGTGGTATTAGGATCTTTTACTCCTCGTCTATACTCTGGGACTCTGATCTCTCTTCTATTCGGGTAAAATGATTTTACTAAATCTAACTCTAGGTTCTCGTAACTACTTCCTCCCGGAGAGCCACTCGATACAGGTGATCACCTGATACAATAGAAGGTTCCGAAGTTACTCTCTGATGTTCCCTCGATACTTTGTGCCATCGCTTTTGCAATTCCATTCCATCGATAAACCCCAATGGAAGTACACTTGCCATTCATACAATCATTCCCCATTGATCTTGTTATTACAAGATACCCTGAAATTCTCTCTATTGTTCCGAGAATACTTTGCGCTTACTGCCTTGTAGTTCTTTGCCACATGAATACCTATGCGGATAATTCCTCGCACTTACCGAGTATCCGCTCACCCCCAGTTGTTCAGGTGTTTCACAAAAGTCTTCGAAATAATATTCAATCTTCCGAAAATCCTTAAGCAACTTATTGCTCTTGAAATTCTTGCTTGCTTGCATTATGGTTAATCCCATAAGTATAGTAGTCTTATTGGTTGCCTTTGTCACTATCATTTTGAGTCCATTGATTCAAAATGTTGTGAATGCTCGCAATCCTTAATCAGATAATAGAATTCATCCTTTCGGCTCAAACGTCATTTTGAACATGATCTGTTTATCGACCAATTAAGTTGTCGTTGATTGTACCCCTAAGTCTATTCAGCTTACCCATCCTTAATCAGAGTGTTTGCTTCTGATCCCTTGGATCAGAAATCATGATTATTTACATTGAGCTTTGAGTTAGTTAGTTGTTCCTATAATCTAAGGCCCTTGCCTTGATTCTTCCTATGATTGTGTGCCGATGCTCACATCAGCTCCGTTGTGGACCATCAGATCCTTCGTTGAATTATCAATCTGACAGTGTCCTTTGTATACAAAAACCTCGAGAAGTTCTTTCCCTGATACATAATGCCATCAGTAAATTCTATTCACTGATATGGCCAACGACGCTCTGCTTTCGAGCTTGAGTTATTTATTTCTGAACTTTGTAGTATATGTTCCTAAGATACCCGATGGGTTGGACCAATGCCTTCCCTACTCTGTGCAAACCCGAAAGTTTTCACGAGTCATATTCTCCTGGTGATTTACCAGATAAAATTTCAATACTACAACTCCATCGAAAATGAGAAGTGAATGATAGGTCATGCATTGGAGAAGGGGGAGTCGACCGTGAACTTTGTGTTCATGCCCATGTACACGATGTAGATCTTGTCATTAAAGCTTCCCTTAAATTATTTATTCCCTTGGTATAAGTTCATCTTATATCTGGGATCTGGCCTTTTTCAATCGTGGTTCCGATCATGTTCTCCTTTAAATACCATTTCTCGTGCAAGTTTTAGCACTTGTCTTCTGTAGAGCAATACCCTAGTCCAACCTCTATTTTGATCTGTCGTCGAGTATTACCCCCTGGTATCTTGAGATTATCTTGGAACTGCATAACTTCTTATGAGTTCTTCATCAAGTACTACATTCTCACCGATTACAATTTTTGATGGGCTCTGAGTCATTAAACACTCAAAGACACCGATAACTGAACCGAGTCCACACTGCGATTGAACAACTCTTAATAATCTTCATTGCTTACGAGTTGTACTCGATCTTGTCATTCTCAGTTGATTGACTACATCATCGTCGTCAGGCTGACTACTTGACCATTCTACCTATGTCCTTTATCTCCGGGACACAATTCCAACAGTGCTCTAAGATTACATCAACTTTCAGCATCATTTTGTTCGTCTTGAGAGACAACTCTGAATTCTGAGGTGGCATCTTATCTGTGGTTATAATAACCTTTTGCTTCACCATTCCCCTGGCTTGATGTCATCGCCGATCGATTACATCTTCTTGAAACCTCTCGACAAATTTGTCGTGATCATTTTCAACAATTTGACTTCTTCCAGGATATCAATTGAATTCATGATGAGAAATACCATCCTTGCCCTCGATGATTTGTTTTATCATCGACCACTTTATTGCCTTCCGTTCAACACAAACTTGTTCATGTTTTGTGTTATACCTTGAGATCCTTGCTATCCAGCATTTGTTCTTCTTTACCTTGGAGTATTACCATCTTTTATGTCAAGAATGTCGTGAGAATTTCACCACCTCTTAAGAATTCTTGATTCAAGTGATACTTCTCGCAATCTCCGTTCAATTCTTGGTCCCTGTATTGTTGCTAACCGGAATACCAACAAATGAAATGTGCGGTGTAATTCCAAACTTCTAGCAACCCTATTGCTTGAAGTTAATGGTCGAAAGTTCATTCTTAGACCATCGATTATTGAAACACCATTCTGACATCGTTCCTACCTAAGCCCATTATCTCGGGTGCACCTTTCAACCAATGTTTAATTGTGTATGTTTTCCTCGAGCATACATCATTATATCATTTGATCTGACTAATGTTATCTCATTGTTCACATAATTGTGGAAACCCATCTTTTGGAAGTCTGGATGAATTGTCGCTAAGTTCATCAGCTACCACCTTATCCCTTCATTGGTTTAATGATGAGCTTTTGTTTCGGAACTCGCTTTCGTAGTAATTTTCCCGAGAATCTTACATTGTCGTCTCGTCAATTTGTTTTGCACCTTTTCTTCTTAGGCATCCTGAGTCTGAGGTATCCTAACACCGATCAGATCTGAATCTCGGTCAGATATGATGGTTGGAACATTTTTCCAAGAGTTATAACACTGGTCTTTTATGACCCGGTAAGGTGGTGGCATGCCCAACACACCTGGCCGGATGACCTGTTGTTATAGATTCCTTATTAGCAAGGTTATCCATTCTTCCATGAGGAAATTGTAAGACTTATTCTATAAGTTGTTCCCGATGGATCCTTGTGTATCTAAAATCTGACCCTTACTTGATGTCCATGTCAATGCTATCTCGAAGCATGTCTGTGCTACTCCGATCATCAATAAGAGCAATTGAAGCACAATGCTAAATTCTCTTTATCCATTATCCAAACACCATTGTATGGCTAATGTCATGAAATTTCTCTCCCCTTACCTAAAGGGTTTTCTACATTATATCTTGTCGTGGATATCATGCTCTGCTTATCCTTGTGAAGGATATACCCTTGAAATATGTGTTTAAACACATTTTCTTTTCCATTGTTCTGTTTAATATGATAATCATATTTTCCTTTCCATTGGTTGGTCTAATGTTTCTTGTGATCTATATGATCTAAGCAGTAATATTCTCCTGCTTATGTAAACACCTCGGTGTACAATTCTGTCAGCAAGACCCTGTTACCATTGTTGATGACATTCCGGTTGCCATCGATGGACGAGAACTTTGCCTATTGGCCCACCTTGTTCAACGAGCGGGAAAATGGTTCTCTTCGTCCCTCGCCCTTGGTACCGACGTTGTTGCTGACATATAACTGACAGGCTACCCGCTGACATGCCTTGCTATCATGACCATGCCAAATGTCACCACTCCTCCTACTCTTATCCCACATGGTGGGCCCATAACCCACAGTTCCACAGGATCGAAACCTGACTCTCCTGTACACCACCTGTTCCCAAGGTTGTTCCTCGCGCTTGACTTCGTATGTAATTCACGGACCACCTGTCTAGTGATCTATTCAGGTATGAGGCACAATACCTATTCTCGTTGCCCTGACACCCTTTCACCTTCTGATTAGGCATCGAACGATTGCCTATCCGTTTAAAACTTCTCATGGTACCTTCTTACTTGGCCCTCGATATCTTTTTAGGTTTCAAATCGAGAGACACTTATGCTTCTTCCCTGAGTTAACCGTCTGATGCTCGATCTTGTTAGAATCCATCCATATAGAGTTTTCCCTGCTTACCCTTTCGTAAGTACGGTGAAGATCCTGAAGAAAGGACGAACGGCAAATTCATCATAATGACCTGAAGCAGAGGAATGAAGACATCAGCGCTATGGATCAACCACCTCGAGAAGAGCAACCAAGGCTGAGAAGATTCGTTAGGATTTCGTAACCAGACCTTTCCCCCTTATTCCACCTCTTAAATCTCGGGACGAGATTTCTTGTAGTGGAGGAGAATTGTGACGCCCGGATAGTTACGCTACAGTAAGCCTCTGCTAATGGTGCCATGTCACCTCGGTTACTATTGATAAACTCGAGTTAGTTCAAAAAGATTCAAATTAAAATATAAAATATAGGCAAAGAGTAAAATTTTCAAATATCAAAACTAAAATAGTTCAGGTTGTGCCAAATAATGCATAGGTAATTATGGTGAAGAAACCACGCTTTTATAAAATGCCTAAGTACTCTAAAATGAATAAAGTAGTAGCAAAAACAATTATTTGAATGCTTTAAAATAATAAACAAATATTTTACTAGTTTATCTAGTCACCGAACTTTTTGTGGCGGTACTAAATAATGGCTAGTATTTGTTTTGACAAGTGGCACTTCTTACAAAATTCTTTTGGTGGCTCAACTTAAATGCAAAACATGAGCTAAGATTTAAAACAAAGAATTAAAGAGAAAAGAAAAAAAGGAAAAAGGGCCTACAAACTACTTTGCCACTGGGCCATAAGTGGCCACGCGGCCCAGCTCACCTCCCCATCTCCTTCCTGTTCACAGAAGCCTCGTGGACAGAGGGGGCGCGTCCGTGGCCGGGATGGCCACGCGCCGGCCATTTGGTGACTCCCCGACGTCATATAGGTACCCCGACGCCCTTTCCCGAACCCTAGCCTATCCACTCCTTACCCCGCTCTCCCTCTCCCGTTACAGAAGCCGCCCGCCGCCACCATCGCCGCCACCTCGTCGATCCGGTGGCCACCGGCCTCCCCTCCTCGCGCCAAGGCGTCCAGGAGCTTCGCCATCGTCGTCTCGTTCGCCTACGTGCTCTGAATCGAGCCGAGACAGCCCGTACGCTCGCCATCAAGCTCATCTCCACCGCCGTTCGTCGTTGGTTCCGACGGCTTCACTGCATCCTGCGCCTCCCTAAGCGTCTCCCCGTCAACGATGTGAGCCGACGCGCTTTTCCCCTCTGCCTTCCCCTTGATCTGCATCCCCTGACCGCCGTGCTCGTCGTTGTCGTCCCCGCGCTCGGCCGCCATGGCCGGAGCTCGCTCCGCGCGTGCTCGCCCGCGGCCCTGACCACGCCCGTTTCCCTGCTCACCCCAGCACGCGACCGCCTCGCCACCTAGCTGCTTAGCTTGCTCGAATTCGAGTCGCAGCACCACACTCACACACATCCGAGCCCCGACCCCTGCTCTGCTTGTCGCTGCTGTTGCCACCAGCCACCTCCGGCCAACCCGCCACTGCTAGCGCTACTGATGCCCTGTGCATGCACCGCTCGCGCCTTGCCTCCCTCCCGTGTGTGTGCTGCTGCTACTGCCTCGTGCCCGGCCCAGTCCCCCTTCCACTGCCGACGACGTCTGCCTGCGCGCCTCGCTGCACCTGCCGGAGACCTCCCTTGCCCGCACGCCTCCTCCCCCATGCTCACCCCCTGCGCATGTGGTCGCGCCCCCAGTCGCCTCCCTGCTTGCGCGACGCCGCAGGGCGCCGGTGCTCATCCCGCGCGTGCCGACAACAGCGCCGGCCGTGCCCGTCGCCCCCCGCGGCACGTGCTGCCCGTCTGCGTGGCCCCTCGCCGGCGGCGCCTTCCGCTGCTGCTCCGGCCACCCCTCCGCCGCCTCCCTGGCTCCAGCCGTCGGCGCCTGTTGTGCCGTGCGTGCCAGACGGGGGGAATCCCAGCCGAGGCCATGGCCTCGCCCTCGATGGGCGCTCACGCCTGGTAACCGCTCGCCCGGGCACCCGTTTGGCCCTATGGGCCACTGTCCAGTGGGGCCCCCATGCCCTTGTTTTAAAAAAAGGAATTATAAAAAAGAGAGAATAAAAATAATATTAATTAATTAATTAATTATCTAAATAAATTAACTTATTTAATCCTGATTAGACTAACCTAATCACTAATTAAACTAATTGATCTGTTTTAGTTAATCACAGTCAATGACAGACGGGCCCCACTACCCTGTTTGACCGGTCAACGGTCAACGCTGACTGTTGGTGTCACGCTGACGTCATGATGATGCAATAAACATTTTTGAATTAAATAATTCTGTTATTTCCAAATATAATTTAAAACTTTGAAAATTAATATAAAATAAACCGTAGCTCTGTTGAAAAAACTTTGTACACGAAAGTTGCTCAGAACGACGAGAAGAATCCAGAAACGCAGCCCGTTCGTCCTCCACACATCCCTAACCTATCGAACTCGCAACTTTCCCCCTCCGGCTCCTCTGCCCGGAAACACGAAACACCGGGGATACTTCCCGGATGTTTCCCCCCTTCACCGACATCACCTACTACCGCGTTGGGGCACGCCTAGCAACACGCCTTGTATTGTCATGCATCGTCATGCATTTGTTTGCATTGTATTTATTGTTTCTTCCCTCTCTTCTCTCGCTAGACCCCGAGACAGACGCCGCTGCTCCCCAGTTCGACTACGGAGTTGATGAACCCTCCTACTTGCCAGAGCAACCAGGCAAGCCCCCCCCCCCCTTGATCACCAGATATCGCATATTCTCCTCTATACTGCTTGCATTAGAGTAGTGTAGCATGTTACTGCTTTCCGTTAATCCTATTCTGATGCATAGCCTGTCATTGTTGCTACAGTCATTGATACCTTACCCGCAATCCTAAATGCTTAGTATAGGATGCTAGTTTATCATCATTGGCCCTACATTCATGTCAGTCTGCCTTGCTATACTATTGGGCCGTGATCACTCGGGAGGTGATCACGGGTATATACTATACATATATACATACTACAGATGGTGACTAAAGTCGGGTCGGCTCAAGGAGTACCCGCGAGTGATTCACGGATTGGGGGCTGAAAGGACCTTTGTCCCGACGGCCCTCTGTGTGGATCTTTGTGGCGGAGCGACAGGGCGGGTTGAGACCACCTGGGAGACAGGTGGGCCTGGCCCTGGTCGGCGTTCGCGGTTGCTTCATAATAACACGCTTAACGAGATCTTGGTATTTGATCTGAGTCTGGCCACTGGCCTATACGCACTAACCAACTACGTGGGAAAGATATGGGCACTCGACGTCGTGGTATCAGCCGAAGCCTTCTAGACGTCAGCGACTGAGCGGCGCGCGCTGGATTGGAACGTAAGCCTGCTCTTGTATTAAGGGGGCTAGTTCTGCTTTCGGCCGCCCATGCAACATGCAGGTGTGCAATGGGCGATGGGCCCAGACCCCTGCGTCATAGGAGTTAGACCGGCGTGCTGACCTCTCTGTTTGGCCTAGGTGGGGCTGCGACGTGTT
This sequence comes from Triticum aestivum, assembly GCF_018294505.1. Classification (NCBI taxonomy): domain Eukaryota; kingdom Viridiplantae; phylum Streptophyta; class Magnoliopsida; order Poales; family Poaceae; genus Triticum; species Triticum aestivum. The sequence goes on along the minus strand of NC_057804.1, from coordinate 373,984,533 downwards.
GATCTTCCGAGGCCGGGCATGACCCAGGAAAGTGTGTCCGGCCAAATGGGATTGAGCGTGTTGGGTTATGTGGTGCACCCCTGCAGGGAAGTTAATCTATTCGAATAGCCGTGATCTTCGGTAACAGGACGACTTGGAGTTGTACCTTGACCTTATGACAACTAGAACCGGATACTTAATAAAACACACCCTTCCAAGTGCCAGATACAACCCGGTGATCACTTTTCCACAGGGCGATGAGGGGAGGATCGCCGGGTAGGATTATGCTATGCGATGCTACTTGGAGGACTTCAGTCTACTCTCTTCTACATGCTGCAAGACGGAGGCTGCCAGAAGCGTAGTCTTCGACAGGATTAGCTATCCCCCTCTTATTCTGGCATTCTGCAGTTCAGTCCACCGATATGGCTCTTTACACATATACCCATGCATATGTAGTGTAGCTCCTTGCTCGCGAGTACTTTGGATGAGTACTCACGGTTGCTTTTCTCCCTCTTTTCCCCCTTCCCTTTCTACCTGGTTATCGCAACCAGATGTCGGAGCCCAGGAGCCAGACACCAACATCGACGACGATTCCTACTACACTGGAGGTGCCTTCTTCTACGTGCAGGCTGTTGTCGACGACCAGGAGTAGTTAGGAGGATCCCAGGCAGGAGGCTTGCGCCTCTTTCGATTTGTATCCCAGTTGTGCTAGCCTTCTTAAGGCAAACTTGTTTAACTTATGTCTGTACTCAGATATTGTTGCTTCCGCTGACTTGTCTATGATCGAGCACTTGTATTTGAGCCCTCGAGGCCCCTGGCTTGTAATATGATGCTTGTATGACTTATTTTACTTTTAGAGTTGTGTTGTGATATCTTCCCGTGAGTCCCTGATCTTGATCGTACACATTTGCGTGCATGAATAGTGTACAATTGAATCGGGGGCGTCACAAATATCATGATGATGGAGGAGCGCCAGCATTGTTGGGTTCTTGTGTCATTGTAGGGCCTTCCGCAGTGTCGTCCAAGTCTTCATATTCATCCGTGTCGCGCGATGAAGAAAATGAACTGGCCACCAAGGAAGGAACCTTGACCTTCTTGTATTTCTTCGGTGGAGGAGCAGACTAGTCAAAATCTTCCTTGAAACCCATTTGCTTCAGATCTTCTTCACCATAGAGATGTGACAGAATAGCCTAGGTGTGATCAAAAACTTCATGGAGGTAGTAATGGTTTTTCTTCACTACATTATGTGTAGAAGTCATGTTATGAAGAATAGAGCCAAACTGACGCTTAACCCATTTGTGGTTTCGATCCACCTTCTGGTGAAGACTAAGAAGCAGCTCTCGGTCAGTCATCACACGAGGAGCAGTGGCTCGAGGATTTGGCTTGGATGCATTGGCAGCAGAATCATGAGTGGCAGAGTCATCATTGGTGGAGTAAGATGCAGCTTTGCGGAACTGACCATCCAATGGACGAATACCTTCATCGATAACAGCTGGTGCCTTGCCCTTCTCATCAGCTGAGGAATATGTCCGCTTGAGGACTTCAATCGGTGGCAAGTAGCTGAGGTGATTCTGAATGTCAGCTTTGTAGTTGAGTGAAGACCTTGTTCTGAGGAATCTCATGATCCAAGGAGCATAAGGCTTTAGCTCAAATAGAGAAAGTGCAACATTCGCCAGAGTCCGCATGAAGAAATCATGATAATTGACAGGGACGCCATGCATGATGTTGAATAGCATATTCTTCATGATGCCAACAATTTCCTCATCGGATGAGTCGTGGCCTTTGATAGGACTCATAGTATTCGTCAGAATGCGATAGATGGTTCTTGTCACATACAACAATTCCTTCACGAGGAATTTGGTCCTTGGGGCTTGACCAGGCTTCAGAGGCTTCATGAGCACTTGCATGTAGTGAGCAGTGAGTTCAGGCTCTTCGTACAGACAACGAGCACCTTCAGGTGGACGACTGATTGGCAGGGCATGAAGCAATTCAGAGGCTGATGCCTTGTAGTGAGTGTTTTCGGTCATCCAATCCAACACCCAAGAGTTGATATCATCAGCAACACATGTGATGTGCAGCATTGCATAGAACTGAAGAATAAGCTCTTCATTCCAATCAACTATGTCAGAGCAAAAGTTGAGCAAGCCTACATCATGAAGCATACTGAGGACTTGAGAGAAGCAAGGCATTGATTCCATGTCCATGTGAGGAATATGCTCGTGGTCGAAGACTTTGTCCTTGTTGAAAATGAGTGAAGAATAGAAATTGGCCCGACTGGCAGTCCAGAAACGCCTCCTTCTAAGACGAGCATTGTCATAAGGGTTGAAATCAGTGAAGAAAACATGCTCGCCGAAGAAGTCATCAGCCTTGAATTTCTGCTTATTTGAGAAGGTATCCTTTGGGTTGGGCTGAGGAGTGTCAGTCAATTGCATCACCACCTCACGAATCACAATCTCAGGATCCACAGACTGAGGAATTTCAGGCTCTTCTTCAGCTGCAGCCTGGGTCTTCAATTCTTCATTTACATTTTCTTCAGCACTAGTGGCTGGAATTTCTACATGGACAGATGGGGTTGCATGAGTTTCTTCAGATCCCACTTGTACTTCAGTAGTGGCAGGGGACTGAGGAATTGCTCGAAGTGGAGTGAACATTGGAGAGTTGGGGTGCTGACTTTCCCAAAAGTCATCATTCAGCACAGGTGTGGTACAACCAATGTCCACATCCTCATCTTCCATTTCTTCAACGCCGGCCTCTTCAGTAGTGAACTGAGGCATAGGCGAGGAGACAACTGGAGTTGAAGGGATTGCATCCACTTCAATTTCTTCATCCAACTGCTCTGACAGTTCATCAAGCTAACGAAGCAGCAGAAGGATTCTCTTCATTGGATTCACTGAGAATCACATAAATTTCACCAAAAGGAACAAGGTCCTTTGATGGCATGAAGGAGACAAGAACGACATCAATCGGGTTGTTGATTGAGCTTGTCAAAGGCTTCATCTTCTTCGGAGCTGAAGAATCTGATGAAGTTGATGCCTTCCTTTTCTTCACAGCTGCACGCTCTGCAGCCTTGGTCTTCTTTGCATCTGATGTAGATGGAAGAATTGGAGTTGGTGTAGGCGTAGGAGGAGCAGAGTACTTTGGTTCAGTTTCTTCAGGCGCAACTGATGCAATTGACATGACTTCTTTACTTTCTTCAGGCGCACCACTAGTGGATGCCCTGGCAATTTCTTCAGCGGCTGGAATGCAGTCATCAGCCCTGGTATTTTCATTTTCTTCAACAGCCTGATAGTCATTAGTGGTGCTGGCATATTCTTCAGTAGGCTGAGCAGATGCTTCAGCCGGAGTGACTTCAATGTGCTCAGGAGCAGCAACACTTGAAGTGAATGTCTTCGTCAGCTTGATGAACCGGACCTTGGCGCCCTTCCAATCAGCATAGTAGCGATTGAATTCATCACTCAGTTGCTTGATCTCATCTTGCAAGGCAATGAGTTGATCAGGGGTAAGAGCGAGGACATTGTCCTTTAGGTAGCGCTGCTTCTTGTACTGCGCTTTCTTCAGTCTTCTTCCTTCTTCAAATTTCCACTTCTCTTCTTCAATGAAGGCAGTCAGAACATGACTTTGACCAGGAGTGAGGTTCATCTCTGGCAAAGGCGTGCTTGGGTCCTTGTGCCATAGGTCAATGAAGTCTAGGATCAACTTTGGATCCAATAACAGTGGCACATTGCTGCCTTTGGCTCTAGTAGCCTTGGTCTGCCCGTCTCTGATGATATTGGCAAGTTCTTCATCATCCGCCTCATCATCATCAGAGGGCACTTGAAAGGTGACCTGCTTCTTGTGAGGACTTGGTCGAGGGCCTTGTCCAGCAGTGGCCTTTTTCTTCAGCAGAGAGGGGCCAGCTGAGGAATTTGGTGTAGCTGAGGAACTTGCAGACGCTCCTAAGGCAATTGATATGCCTGTAGTCCTTTGGCACATGGCGAGATGCATAGGTGCAGAGGATTTTGTCGGAGTAGCTGAAGACTTAGTTGGAGGAGCTAAGGACTTTGAAGGAGGAGCAGATTGAGGAATTTGCCGTGAGGGCTTTGAAGAATCTGGCCGTGAGGGCATTGCTGAGGAACTTGGCCGTGACGACATTGAGGGTGAAGCACTTGGCTTGTGAGCAGGCTTCTTAGCTATGGCCTTCTTTGGCTTACTAGTAGAGGCCTCAATAGCGGTAGCAGCAGCAGCAGAGTCTTCATTAAACTTCCTCACCGCTTCCTTTGCTTGTTTGGCCAGTTTGGCCTGGCGCTTTGCCCATTCATCAGGATAATCCTCACTGCGCTTGAGGCTGGTGGGATCTACCAATTGGCCTGGTGCCAATGGAGGTCTTGGGCATGGAGGGTTGAGTGCGAATTTCTTCATATACTTGGGAGTAACATATCTGTACTCCCTCCATTCCCGTGCCCATCTCCTCCCTATCCTTTGTATGCGCACCTTGCGCTGATTATTGTCGTCCTTGCCAAATTTGGCCTCATCAGGAGTGCAATAATCCTTGTATATGTCCTCAGGGATCTCGAAAGCAGTATTGACCTCAGGCCTCTTTCCTCCCTTCAGTGGCTTCTTTCCATCAGCCATTTTCTTCAGCTGAGGAATATGAACAATTGAAGTTTCTGAAGAGGTGTGCAACTTTTCTTCGAGGAACGCTGCAAATGAGTTAAGTTGATGAGAACCTAGTGATTCAGCAGTGGACATTTGTACCTATGAACAGAGTATAGTTGCAAGGAATTTGGAGAGGTCATATGTGTTCTCAGAAGGTTTTTCAAAAAGAATAGGTTTGAGGAATTTGACCAGATGAGTCTTGAAGAATTTCACTAAGCGTGCTTTCTCTTAGGTTCTAGAGTTGTATAGATTGAAAATCCACACAATTGAGGAATCTTGAAGAAAATAATTGCTTAGAGAAACGAATCAAGAGCAGATGACATGTGAGGTGTTCAGTGAGTGAAGATTTGAAGAATAAACACCTTTGAAGATTTTCAAGAAAACATATGAATCAAAGAGGGTAGTAAAAGTAACTTTTAATTACCCTTGATGAAGAACACGACGAGCTGGGAAGTGTAGATGTGAAGTTCACCAGTTTAGATCTTCCACGCCCTAACTCGGTAGAGGAAGGCGGCTACGGCGGCGGCGGAGTGAAGAAATCTGCAACCGATGCGAGTACGGCGGCGACGAGGTCGAGGCAGTGAAGCTCTTCCTCACGGCGACGATGAAGTAGCGGCGGTGCTAGGGTTTGAGAACGTCGAGCGGGAGTGAGAACGAGCGGAGTAAAAAACAAAGTGAGGAAGAGCCGAGGGTATTTATAGTGGGAGTGAAAAATTGTACGCCCGAGGAAATCGGACGAACGTGCCCCTGGCCCTTCTCATTCGCTTGACATGTGTCACCCACGTATTGAGAGGTGGCGATCGTGTAGGATCGTGGGTGAATAGATAAGTATTGTCGTGGGATGCGGAATGGTTTGAGCGGCAAAGCCGAAAATTTAGATAAGATACGTTAAAAGTTCCATTCGCAATTTCTTCAGCTGTCAAGGACACAGTGAAGATTTTGAACGAGTTTCAAATAGAATGCACATGAAGAATTTGCGAACAGACTGGGTTGAGTTTAGCATAGAGGGGGAAGGGTCCGATCACATTCACTTAGCAGAAGAAATCAACTTGAAGAATTAGCAATAAGTGAATGATGTAGAGGACATAAACTCATATATATATATATATATATATATATATATATATATATATTGAAATGAAGAACAGCGACGGAAAGAGTGAAGACAGTGCAAAGTTGAAGAATTTGAAAAACTGAGGAATTTCAAAAACGAAGAAAAACTCAAATTTGAAGATTTTCAACTTTGGTTGGTGGCGTAACCCACCATATAAGAAAGCTGATTTCAGACACCACATACAATTGTCGTAGGGCTTTGAGAATCAATTTATTCATTAATTTCTTCACACTTAGAGGGTTAGTCTTCATTGATTGAAGAAAAAAGCTACTTTGTGTGTTGCGCATCTAAGTCATCAAGTCAGCATAAGTGTTAGGATGTGTGTCCATTCCAGAGAACATTCGAAGATTCTAGGATATTTAGCTCACACCGCAACTTGCCAAATCTCTTCTCATCCAAGGGCTTGGTGAAAATATCAGCCAGCTGGTCTTCAGTGCTTGCGTGGTCGATGGAGATGTCGCCCTTCAACACATGATCACGAAGAAAATGATGACGAATCTGGATGTGCTTGGTCTTCGAGTGCTGAACTGGGTTATGAGCAATCTTGATAGCGCTCTCATTGTCACAGTAGAGAGGCACATTCTTCACGTTGATGCCATAGTCCTTGAGTGTTTGCTTCATCCATAGTAATTGAGCACAGCATGGTCCAGCAGCAATGTACTCAGCTTCTGCAATGGAGAGTGATACGCAGTTCTGTTTCTTCGAGGACCAACAGACCAAAGATCGTCCGAGGAAATGGCATGTGCCCGACGTTGACTTGCGGTCCACACGATCACCAGCATAGTCAGAGTCTGAATATCCAATGAGATCAAATGAAGATCCCTTGGGATACCATAATCCAAGTGTTGGTGTGTGAGCTAGATATTGAAGAATATGCTTCATAGCCTTATGGTGTGATTCCTTCGGTGTAGCTTGAAATCGGGCACACATGCAAACACTAAGCATAATATCCGGCCTAGATGCACATAGGTACAATAAAGAGCCAATCATGGAGCAGTATACCTTTTGATCAAAGTCTTTACCATTTTCATCAGTGCATAGATGGCTATTTGTGGGCATTGGAATTTTGACCCCTTCTTGCATGCCGAATTTCCTCAATACATCTTTGAGGTATTTCTCCTGAGATATGAATATGCCATTGCGCTGTTGATGAATTTAAAGACCTAAAAAGAATTTCAATTCTCCCATCATAGACATTTGATATTCTTCACTCATCATATAGGCAAATTCATCACTGTATCGTTGGTCAGTATAGCCAAAAATGACATCATCAACATAAATTTGGCACACGAACAATTCACCATCATAAGATTTAGTGAAAAGAGTTGGGTCGAGTGAACCGGGTTTGAAGCCTTTCTTCATGGGGAATTCCTTCAAAGTATCATACCACGCCCGAGGGGCCTGCTTGAGGCCATACAGGGCCTTATTGAGTCTGAAGACTTTGTCAGGATGCTTTGGATCTTCAAAACCTGGGGGTTGAGCAACATACACTTCTTCCTCAAGCTTACCATTGAGGAATGCACTTTTCACATCCATTTGTTGTAAGATAATATCATGATGGTTAGCATAAGCAAGTAATATGCGAATAGCCTCAAGTGTAGCAACAAGTGCAAAAGTTTCATCGAAATCAATTCCTTCAACATGTGTGTAGCCTTGAGCTACAAGCCGTGCCTTATTCCTCACCACAAGGCCATTTTCATCTTGCTTGTTGCGGTAGATCCACTTTGTGCCAATGATGTTGTGCTTGCGAGGATCTGGACGTTTGACCAGTTCCCAGACGTTGTTGAGCTCGAACTGATGTAATTCTTCTTGCATAGCTTGAATCCAGTCAGGTTCCAGAAATGCTTCATCTACCTTAGTGGGCTCTGTGATAGAGACAAAAGCAAAGTGCCCACAAAAGTTAGACAAATGTGAAGCTTTTGAGCGTGTGAGAGGACCTGGTGCTTCAATGTCATTGATGATCTTTTTGACTTGCACTTCGTTTGCAATGCGAGGATGGGAGGGTTGTCTTCGAGGAATTTGATCCGCATTTTCTTCAGGAGCATTTTCCTCAGCACCATTTTCTTCAGGTGTGCCAGCTCGACGTTCATCACATTCTGGAATGAATTCTTCAGCAGATTCTTCGGTAGGAATGACATCCTCAGATGCCTTGAACTTGATAGATTCCTCAGGTGTTGGTTCATCTAACACAGAAGGTAGGTGCTCTATTTGCAAGCCATTAGTTTCATCGAACCGCACATCTACAGTTTCAACAACCTTGTAGAGAACGTTGTTGAAGACTTTGTAGGTGTGCGAGTCCTTTCCGTGACCAAGCATAAAACCCTCATGTGCTTTCGGTGCAAATTTAGAATTGTGATGAGGATCTCTAATCCAACATTTAGCACTGAAGACTTTGAAGTAATTCACATTGGGTTTCTTGTCAGTGAGGAGTTCATAAGCAGTCTTCTTGAAGAATTTGTGAAGATATACTCTGTTGATGATGTGGCATGCAGTATCAATAGCCTCAATCCAGAAATGACAAGGTGTCTTGTATTCATCAAGCATAGTGCAAGCCATCTCAACGAGAGTTCTATTCTTGCGCTCCACGACGCCATTCTGCTGAGGAGTATAAGGAGCAGATAACTCATGAGTAATACCAAGTTCATCAAGATAGTCATCAAGACTGGAATTCTTGAACTCAGTCCCATTGTCACTTCTGATGTGCTTGATCTTCACACCAAAGTTGGTCGAAGCCTTCGAGGAAAAACGTTTGAAGACTTCCTGCACCTCCTGTTTGTAAGTAACAATATGCACCCATGTGTAACGAGAATAATCATCAACAATAACAAAACCATATAGAGATGCATCATTTGTAACAGCAGAATAATGATTAGGACCAAAGAGATCCATATGAAGCAATTCAAATGGTCGAGTGGTCATGATAGTCTTCGCTAGATGCTTGGCCTTTGTCATCTTTCCAGCTTCACAGGCTCCGCATAAGTGATCCTTGAGGAATTTGACATTCTCAATGCCAATGACATGCTTCTTCTTCACAAGCGTGTGCAAAATCCTCATGCCAGCATGACCAAGTCATTGATGCCATAGCCAGCCTTCTAAAGCTTTTGCAAGAAGGCATACAACCAGTTGTGGTCCTGTAGAGAAATCAACAATGTACAAGTCTCCTCTCCTAAAGCCTTCGAAGACTTTGAAATTGTCAGCTTCCATGATCACAACACAACGATATTTGCCAAAGACAACAACCATATCAAGATCACAAAGCATTGAGACAGACATGAGGTTGTATCCTAAGGACTCGACAAGCATGACTTTGTCCATGTGTCAATCCTTTGAGATCGCAACCTTACCTAGACCCAATACCTGACTTTTGCCTTTGTTAGCGAAGATGATATGCTTCCGATGCGATGGTGATAAAGGAGCATCCATCAATAGATTCTTGTCACCAGTCATGTGATTCGTACATCCACTATCGAGGACCCACTCATTGGCTTTGGGTTGATCATCCTGCAGATGAATTAGTGCAGCTTACAAACTCATATACTTCATCAGTGAAGAATATGACATCAATATCATCAGATCAATTTCATCAAGCAATAGAACAAATAAAACAGTATGAGGATGTGAGAAATGAAAGTTCATTTCTTCATGATTAGCCTACGTCCTTTCAGGCACTGTTCAGGTCTCCAGCAAATTCTTCAGACATTTTCAGCACATCTGGAGACCTGACCCTGCATAAGAGATTAGTTCTTTTTCTTTACCACCCACATCTGAAGGGGTGGCAAAGAATTCATCACTCTGCGAGCACCATATGAGAAAGGTGGCATAGAAACCAGTCCACTTCGTTTCACATAAGAGGGGTTAGGATAAACATATGAATAAGCAGAGAAATTCTTCGAGGACTTATGAACATAATGATTAGAAGAATAATGCTCATATTCATAGCCCTTAGCTCTACCCTGCAAAACAGAGGGGTTAGCACGATGATGATCATATGAGGACTTCGATCCTTTTGAGGAATTTGATCCATCTGAAGAATTTGGTCCATATGAAGAATTTGATCTGGAGTTCCTATTCTTCACAAGTGGTGTCATGAGGACATTCACCTGAAGACTTTCAAGGCAACTTTTGGGAACCCAGATTTTTTTCATAGGGGAACCGTTCCTGCAGTTAGTGCCAACATATCTAGCAAATACTTCACCATTCTAATTTTTGAACAGTTTATAGTTGGAGTCAAATGACTCATCAGAAGAATGAGGAGATTCACATGTAAAGCCAGATAAATTGGATGGATCAACTGGAGGTTCCTTTGCAGCAACCCATGAGGTTTTGGGGTACTGCTCAGGCTTCCAATATGTTCCATCAGCATTGAGTTTCCTCTCAAAGGCAATACCCTCTTTCCTAGGGTTCCTGTTGAGGATCTGCTTTTTAAGCACATCACAAAGAGTCTGATGCCCTTTGAGGCTTTTGTACATGCCTGTCATGTACAATTCCTTTAGCCCTGCATCATCAGTGATACTAGCAATGTCCTCAGATGAGGAATTAGTGATAGCAGAGACAAGTGAAGAATTTGTAGCATTAGAAGCATTTGAACATTCAAGTGAAGAATTAGCAGATTCATGTTCAATACACTTCAGACATGGAGGAACAAATTCTTCCTGAGTAGCGCTGATTTGTTGAGCAAGTAATGAATCACGCTCCTTCTGAAGATCTTCATAATCCACTCTTAGCTTCCCAAGATCTTGCTTTCTTTGAAAAAATCATAAGAAAGCTTCTTGTGATCAGATAAGAGAGTGTTATGATGACCTTGAAGGTTGTCAAACTTGGACTGAAGTCTCTGAAGATTTTCAGTCAAGGTTTTAGTGCGATCCATTTCTTCACCCAACATATCATCACTTTTATCTAGCATGTTTTGAACCTTTTCAAAAGCCTTTTGTTGTTTCACAACAATCTTAGCAAGTTTAGAGTAGCTGGGCTTGAGGTTTTCATCAAATTCATCCTCACCAGATTCAGAGGAGGCGTATTTAGTTACCTTGGCACCCTTTGCCATGAAGCAATAGGTGGGAGCGTAGTCATCATTGTCTTCATCAGCCTTGTTGGTGATGCCATTTTCTTTAGAGTTGAAGATGGACTTGCTGACGAATGCAGTAGCGAGAGCTAGGCTCGCCACACCAGACTCGGATTCCTCAGATGCCTCCTCATCCTCATGTTCCTCAAAATCAGCCTCAGAGTCCATTTCCTTGCCAATGAATGCACAAGCCTTCTTGGAGCTGCTCTTCTTGTGAGATGAAGACTTCAAGGATTTTGATGATGAAGACTTTGAAGATTTCTTCTTTTTCTTAGCGTCATCAGAACTGTAGTCCTTGTATTTCTTTTTCTTTGATTCCTTATCCCACCGAGGACAATCTTGAATGTAGTGACCAAGTTTCTTGCATTTGTGGCATAGCCTCTTCTTGTAGTCACTGGACGAGGAATCATTGCTCCTTGAGGATTTTCCAAAGCGACCACGTCTTGAGAACTTCTGAAATTTCTTCACGAGCAGTGCTAGTTCCTGGCTCAGTTCTTCAGGATCACCAAGGCTGCTAGCAGAGTCTTCATCTTCAGACTCAGAGACTGCCTTGGCCTTCAGAGCACGTGATCTGCCATAGCTCGAACCATAGAGATCTCTCTTCTCAGCAAGCTGGAACTCATGCGTACTTAGCCTCTCGAGGATATCAGCGGGATCAAGTGACTTGTAGTCAGCACATTCTTGAATCATCAGGGCCAGAGTATCAAATGAAGAATCAAGCGATCTCAGCAATTTCTTCACCACCTCATGGTCGGTGATGTCAGTGGTGCCAAGTGCTTGAAGCTCATTTGAGATGTCAGTGAGGCGATCAAAGGTTTGCTGAGCATTTTCATTGTCGAGTCTTTTGAAGTGGTTGAAGAGATTGCAAAAAACGTCAACACGAGAGTCACGTTGAGTTGAGACTCCTTCATTCACTTTGGACAGCCTATGCCAGATAAGCTTAGCAGTTTCCAGAGCACTCACTCTTCCATACTGCCCTTTGCTTAGATGGCCACATATGATATTCTTCGCTTGAGAATCGAGTTGCTTGAATCTCTTCACGTCAGTAGCGTTCAGAGAAGGTGTGACTGAGGGGACACCATTTTCCACAACATACTAGAGATCGTTATCAATTGCCTCAAGATGCATTCACATCTTATTCTTCCAGTAGGGGTAGTCCGTTCCATCGAAGGTAGGACACCCAGCAGAGACCTTGATCATACCTGCGGTCGACATAACTAAAACTCCAAGCGGTTAAACCAAAATCACACAGAACAAGGGAGTACCTTTCTCTGATACCAATTGAAAGTGTGTTATATCGACTAGAGGGGGGTGAATAGGCAATTTTTATGAATTCTTTACCGAGGAATTTGCTGGTGAGGAAATTCCTAAATGAAGAACTACTTGCAGCGGAATAAGTACTCAAAAGTAAACATAGCAGAACACAACCATAGTCATCATGATGAAATGAAGACAAACACAGAGTACAGAAAGCGTAAGCACAGGATAACACAAGATGAAGACAGACAGACTGAAGAAATTGAACTGAGAAAATTGAGAAAGTCTTCAGTCAAAGTCTTCAAACAGATATGAACAAGCATACAACAACAGAAATGAGGAAATGAAAGAGTTGAGGAAATAGAACCAGTAAGCTTGGTGAAGATAATGATTTGGTAGACTAGTTCCAACTGCTGTCTCAGTTGTACGTTTGGTTGGAGCGGCTGAGTATTTAAACTCGAGGACACACAGTCCCGGACACATAGTCCTCACCGTATTCTCCTTGAGCTAAGGTCACACAGACCTCGCCCAATCACTCGTGGTAAGTCTTCAGGTGACTTCCAAACCTTCACAGACTAGGTCACTCGGCGATCCACAATTCCTCTTGGATGCTCTAGACCATGACGCCTAACCGTCTGGAAGAAGCACAGTCTTCAAAGGTAACAAGCGTCGGATCCACGCAGGATCAACCTCTTCAGTGATGCTCAATCACTTTGGGTTAGAAGGTGTTTGGGTTTGGGTTTTCCTCACTTGATGATTTTCGCTCAAAGTCCTCGGAGGATGGGATGCTCTCAAATGACAAGTGTTAGTTTCTCTCGGAGCAGCCAACCAGCTAGTGGTTGTAGGGGGAGGCTATTTATAGCCTAGGGAGCAGCTCGACATGATAAGACATAAATGCCTTTCAATGATATGACCGTTAGGTGAGTAGATATTTTGGGACAGCTGGCGCATAGCACAACAACGGTCAGAAATTTGACTCTCAAATTCCTCAGGGCTATCATGTTCCTCACTGTATAGGCAATCCGCACTGGCAAATTCCTAACTCCTCAGTCAGAACAAATTCCTCAGAGACCAGAAGAACTTTGTCTCTGTCACTGAAGAATATGACTGAACTGTATGAGATTTCCAATGGCTTCACTCGAAGGGATTGGTAGGTGTAGGATTTTGAGTTGAGCATCACATGGAAATTTTTCCTTAGTATTTCCTCAACCCCCTTTAACAGTACGGTGTTTTCTATGACTCAAGAAAGAGAAAATGAAACTACGAAAACATAAGTCTTCACGCTTCATGTTCCTCCAATGATTGCCAAGTCTTCAAGGTCACACCAATTTCTTCACTTTCAAAGTCTTCAGAAAGTCTTCAGAAATCCAAAGTCTTCAGTTGAAGAACTTCATTTTTAGGGGTCGACTTTCTCTGTAAATATCAAACTCCTAATAGACTTATAGACTGTGACGCCCCCGATTTAATCGTACACTAATCATGCACGCAAATGTGTACGATCAAGATCAGGGACTCACGGGAAGATATCAGAACACAACTCTAAAACATAAATAAGTCATACAAGCATCATAATACAAGCCAGGGGCCTCGAGGGCTCGAATACAAGTGCTCGATCATAGACGAGTCAGCGGAAGCAACAATATCTGAGTACAGACATAAGTTAAACAAGTTGCCATAAGATGGCTAGCACAAACTGGGATACAGATCGAAAGAGGCGCAGGCCTCCTGCCTGGGATCCTCCTAAACTACTCCTGGTTGTCGTCAGCGGGCTGCACGTAGTAGTAGGCACCTCCGGTGTAGTAAGGGTCGTCGTCGACGGTGGCGTCTGGCTCCTGGACTCCAGCATCTGGTTGCGACAACCAGAAAGAAAGGAAAGGGGGAAAAAGGGGGGAGAAAGCAACCGTGAGTACTCATCCAAAGTACTCGCAAGCAAGGAACTACACTACATATGCATGGGTATATGTGTAAGGAGGCCATATCAGTGGACTGAACTGCAGAATGCCAGAATAAGAGGGGGATAGCTAAACCTATCGAAGACTACGCTTCTGGCAGCCTCCGTCTTGCAGTATGTAGAAGAGAGTAGATTGAAGTCCTCCAAGTAGCATCTCCAAGTAGCATATCCAGGTAGCATCGCATAGCATAATCCTACCCGGCGATCCTCTCCTCGTAACCCTGTGGAAAAGCGATCACCGGGTTGTCTGTGGAACTTGGAAGGGTGTGTTTTATTAAGTATCCGGTTCTAGTTGTCATAAGGTCAAGGTACAACTCCAAGTCGTCCTGTTACCGAAGATCACGGCTATTCGAATAGATTAACTTCCCTGCAGGGGTGCACCACATAGCCCAACACGCTTGATCCCATTTGGCCGGACACACTTTCCTGGGTCATGCCCGGCCTCGGAAGATCAACACGTCGCAGCCCCACCTAGGCAAAACAGAGAGGCCAGCACGCCGGTCTAAACCTAAGCGCGTAGGGGTCTGGGCCCATCGCCCATAGCACACCTGCACGTTGCGTACGCGGCCGAAAGCAGAACTAGCCCCCTTAATACAAGAGCAGGCTTACGTTCCAATCCGGCGCGCCCCGCTCCGTCGCTGACGTCTGAAGTGCTTCGACTGATACCACGACGTCGGGATACCCATAACTACTCCCACGTAGATGGTTAGTGCGTATAGGCTCGTAGCCGACTCAGATCAAATACCAAGATCTCGTTAAGCGTGTTAAGTATCCGCGAACGCCGAACAGGGCCAGGCCCACCTGTCTCCTAGGTGGTCTCAACCTGCCCTGTCGCTCCGCCACAAAGTAACAGTCGAGGGCCGTCGGGAACCCAGGCCCACCTCTACCGGGATGGAGCCACCTGTCCTTTCAGCCCCCTCGTCAGAATCACTTGCGGGTACTCAATGAGCTGACCCGACTTTAGTCACCATCTGTAAAGTATGTATGTATGTATAGTATATACCCGTGATCACCTCCCAAGTGATCACGGCCCGATAGTATAGCAAGGCAGACTGACAAGAATGTAGGGCCAATGATGATAAACTAGCATCCTATACTAAGCATATAGGATTGCAGGTAAGGTATCAACAGATGTAGCGACAATATCAGGCTATGCATCAGAATAGGATTAACGAAAGCAGTAACAAGCTATACTACTCTAATGCAAGCAGTATAGAGTAGAATAGGCGATATCTGGTGATCAAGGGGGGGGCTTGCCTGGTTGCTCTGGCAAGGAGGGGTCATCTTCGGTGTAGTCGAACACACGGACACCGGCATCGGTCTCAGAGTCTACCAGAAAGAAGTAACGAAGGGGGAACACAATAAATAACAAAGCAATCAAATGTAACACAAAGCAAGACGCGGAAATATGCGGTGCTAGGTTTGTCCTAACGCGGTATTATGTGATACCGGCGAAAGGGGGAAACATCCGGGAAGTATCCCCGGTGTTTCGCGTTTTCGGACAGATGAACCGGAGGGGAAAAGTTGCGTGTTTGATAGGTTAGGGGGGTGTGGTGGACGAACGGGCTGCGTATCCGAATTCGTCTCGTCGTTCTGAGCAACTTTCATGTTGAAAATATTTTAATCCGAGTTACGGATTAAAAGATATGATTTTCTAAAGATTTTAAAACATTTTCTGATTTTAATTATATATTTAATTAATTCGAAAAATGGAATTATGACGTCAGCATGATGTCATGCTGACGTCAGCAGTCAACTAGTCAGTTGACCTAGTCAAACTGACATGTGGGTCCCACTGTCATTGTGTGTTAACTAATTAACCATGTTAATTAGATTAATTAACAGATTAGTTAGGTTAGTTATTTAATTAGGTTTATTAAACATAATTAATTAAGTTAATTAATTTAATTAATTAATTAATTAATTAATTTAATTATATTTTTATTATTATTAATATATATATATATATTTTTATCTCCTTTTTTTTGTTTTGGGGGCTTGAGGCCCCACTTGTCGTAGGCCCATAGGGGCCTAACGGACCGGGTGCGCCCGATCGGGCGGTTTTTGGGCGCAGGGCGAAGCCCCCAGGACTGTGGCGCGGGCGCACGACGACCGTGGCCGGAGCAGTGGCACGGCGGGGCCAGGGCGGAGCCGAGGCCAAGAGGGCGCTCGCCCGCAGGGACGGCGAGGCCATGCCCGCGGCTGGTGACGGCCTCAGGGCGGGTGGTCGCCGGCAGGGTCGGTGCGACCGAGCCGCGGCCAGCGAGAGGGGCCGGGAGGACAGGGGATGCGCGGTGCGAGGGGGAGCGGACGGCGTGGGTGGGCGGTGCGCGGTGAGCGCGCAACGGGTGGCGCCGGAGCGCGGCAACCGCGGGCGGGGAGGGCGGTGATCGTGGCGACCTAGGGAGAGAGGGGGCGAAGGGGGAGCTCACGGGGGGGAAGTAGGGTCAGGGCAGCGGGGCTCGGGGTGGATGCCGGGGACGACGTGCGGCGGGGAAGCAGGCCGGCGGGGGAGGGGGCTCCGGTGAGGCGGCGTTCTCCGGGCGCGGGGCGGCGAGGTCGTCGCGGCGACGGGCGACGGGGTCGGGGGTTTGCCCCGGTCCAGATCCAACCGAGAGAGGGAGGAGGAGGCCGGGAGGTGCTGGGCCGGCGAGGTGGCGTCGCGGAGGAGGACGAAGGCGCGGCGGAAGGAAAACGCGAGGAGGAGGCCGGAGGTTGGTGCTCGGCGCCGGCGGGCGGCGACTATCTCCGAGCGCGGGCGCTCTGAGAGGAGGGGAGCGAGTAGCGAGGGGAAGTGGGGGTCTTCGCCCCGATCCAGATTGGATCGGGAGGGGGGAAGAGGGAGTGGCGGCATGGGGGGAGTGGGGGTTTTGGGTGGGGGTTAGGGTTAGTGGGGGGGGCTAATAGGCCTGGGGAGGTGCGGGGTGGGCCGGCGTGGTCGGCTGAGCCGACTGGGCCAAGGGGCCCCGTGGGGGGGGGGCGTGTGGCCTGCTGGGCCGAAGCCCAGGGGGCAAGGGGGGGGGTTCTCCTTTTCTTTTTCTTTTTTTTGGTTTTGTTTTCTGTTTTTTTTTTGTGTTTTCTTTCTCTTATTTATTTTATGTTCTGTTCTATTTCATGTTCAATCATTTAGACATTCAAAAAAATATGTTTGCTGCACTATAATTACCTATGCCATTTTTGGCACAGCCCGAACATTTTAGTTTAATATTTTGAAAACTTTTATAATTTAACTTTATTTTAATGTTTGAATTTGACTCGGTTTTGGACTAACGGTAGATTATCAATAGTAACCGGGGTGACGTGGCATGATTATCGTTGGATTACTGTAGCTTAATTACCCGGGCGTCACAATTCTCCTCCACTACAAGAAATCTCGTCCCGAGATTTAAGAGGGGGTATAAGGGGGAAGGTCTGGTTACGAAATCCTAACGAATCTTCTCAGTCTTGGTTGCTCTTCTCGAAGAGGTCGACCCATTATATTGATGTCTTCCTTTCTCTGCTTCAGGTCATCATGATGAAGTCATCATCCTTTCTTCGGAAATTTCATCGTACTAACGAAAGATTAAGGGGGTATACCGAAGAATGGATCTCTGCAGGGTAGATTATTTGGTAGACAACAACGAGGAAGGTGGCGGAAAGTAACTCTCGAATTGAAATTCAAGACAATATCGAGAGCAAAGCAAGAAGGTGCAAAATAGAAGTTTCAAGCGCATAGGCAATCGTTCGTTGCCTGAAGCGAAGTGTGAAAGGGGTTCAGAGCAATGGGAATAAGTATTGCGTCTGATACCAGATTGATGATCTCATCGGAAGGTGGCTCGTGAATTACACACGAGGCCACGCGTGAGGAATAACTTTGGGAACAGGGGGTGTACAGGAGAGTCAGGTTTCGATCCTGTGGAACGGTGGGTTATGGGCCCACCATGTGGGTTAAAAATAGGAAGGGCGGAGACGTCTTGCGCGATCATGCAAGCAAGGCATGTCAGAGGGTAGCCTGTCGATTAAGTCGGCAACAACGTCGATACCAAGGGCGAGGGACGAAGAGAACCATTTTCCTGCTCGTTGAACGAGGCGGGCCAATAGGCAAAGTTCTCGTCCATCGGTGGTTACCGGAATATCATCAACAATCGTAACAGGGTCTTACTGACCAATTATACATCGAGGGGTTTACATAAGCAGTGAATCTTTACTGCTTAGATTATATAGATCACAAGAATGACAAACACAACAATGGAAAGGAAAATATGAATATCAGATTAAACAGAACAATGGAAAGGAAAATGTGTTAAAACACATAATTCAAGGGTATATCCCTCCCAAGGACAAGCATAGCAAGATATCCATGACAGGATATAATGTAGAAAACCATTTAGTTAAGGGGGGGGGAAGAATCTCATGATATTACCGATACAATGGTGTTAGGATAAATGATAAATAAATCTAGCATCGTGCTTCAAATGTTCCTGTTGCAAATCGGAGTACCATTGACATGCTTCGAGATAGCATTGACATGGTCTTCAGGTGAATATCAGACTTTGGAAACACGAAGGATCCATCAGGAATAACTTGTAGAATAAGTCTTACAATTTCCTCAGGGAAGAATGGCTAAACTTGCTAAAAAGGATACTACAATAATGGGTCCTCCACCCAGGGGGGGGGGGTGCTAGGCATGACATCATGTTACCAGGTCATCAAAGGACCAATGTTATAACTCTTGAAAATATGTTCCAACCATCATATCTGACCGAGATTCAGATCCGATTGGTGTCATGATACCCCAGACTCAGGATGTCCGAGAAGAAAAACTGCGGCACATATCGACGAAATGACATTGTAAGATTCTCGGGAAATGAACTATGGAAGCGGGTTCCTGAAACAATAGTTCATCATTAATCCAAGGAGAGGACAAGGAGGTGTCTGGTGAACTCAACGGCAATTCACCGAGATTCCCAAAAAAATGGATTTCCACCATTAAGTGAACAAGGAGATAACATTTGTCAGATCAAATGATATAAGGAAGTATGCTCGAGGAAAACATACACAATTAAACATTGGTTGAAGGGTGCGCCCGAAATATGGGTTGGGTTGCACGACCAATGTCAGAATGGTGATTCAATAATCAATAGCCTAAGAATAAACTTTCGACCATTAACTTCAAAAATAGGGTTGCTAGAAGGAAAGAATCCAAACAACACCGTTCACTTGTTGGAATTAACACGGGGACCAAGAAAGAATGGTGATGGTGAGAAGTATTTCCATGTCAAGAATTCTCAAGAGGTGGAACAAATCTCAGAACATTCTTGACATAAAGGATGGTAATACTCCAAGGTAAAGAAGAACAATTGCAGGATAGCAAGGAACTCAAGGTATAACACCAAACATGAACAAGCTTGTGTTGGTGGGAAGGCAATAAAGTGGTCGATGATAATACAATTCATCGAGGGCAAGGATGGTATTTCTCATCATGAATTCAATTGATATCCTGGATGAACTCAGAATGTTGATGATCACGACACCGTTGTCGCGAGAGTTCATGAAGATGTAATCGATCGGCGACGACATCAAGTCAAAGTAATGATGAAGTGAAAGGTTATTGGAACCAAGGGTACAACACAAACTCGAAATCAAGCTTGATGTTCAAAGCGAAATGATATGACAAGGAAGATCGACGTAAGTCTAGCTCATCATCGAAAGTTGTGCTCCGGAAGAAGGACCGGGTAGCACAGTTAAAATTAGCTCGATAATGATATAGCCGATCAGGCTAGGAACGACTTGAAGGATTAATAAATTTGTAAGCAGTGTTGGGTTCAAATACTTGTTGAATCGCAATGCGAACTCGATTCAGTTATCGGTGTCTTTGAGTTTTTAATAACTCAGAGCCCGTGAAAAATATGAATCAGTGAGAAGGTAGTACTTGATGAACTCATAAAAATTTAGGCAGTTCCATAATAATCTCGACATACCATGGGGTAATACTCGACGACAGATCGAAGTAGAGGTTGGACTGGGGCATTGCTCTGCAGAAGACAAGTGCTTAAACTTGCACGAGAAATGGTATTTAAAGGAGAACATGGTCGGAACCAAGATTGCCAAAAAGGCCAGATCCCAGATATAAGATGATCTTATATCAATGGAATAATTAATTTTAAAAGAAGCTTCGATGAGAAGATGTGTATCGTGTCCATGGGCATGAACACAAAGTTCAAGGTCGACTCCCACTTCCCCAATGCACAACCTTTCATTCACTTCTCGCGTTCAATGAAGTTGTAGTGTTGAAATTTTATCTGGCAAAATATCAGAAGAGTACGACTCGTGAAAACTTTCGAGCCCACACATATTAAGGAAGGCATAGGTTCAACCCATCGGGGCATCTTAGAATCATATACCAGAATCTTTAGAAGTAATTAACTCAAGCTCGAAGACATAGCATGGTTGAGAAAGCAGACGATACAATTTACCAAAGGCATTATGTATCAGAGAAAAGGCTCACAAGGTTATTGAATAAGAAGGGCGTTGTCAGATAAAATCCAACAAAGGATCTGGTGGTCCACAAGGGATCTGACGTGAGCATCGGTACTCAACTAGAGGAAGCAAATTATAGAAACAACTGACTAACTCAATTGTCAAATGCAAAGGAATTATGATTTCCAAATCAAGGGATCAGAAGCAATGCTCTGATTAGGGGTGGATAAGTTGAATAGCCGTAGGGTACAATCAAAGACAATTGGATTGATCGAGAACCAATTCCAGTTAAAAGAATGGAAGCTCAGCCGGAAAAGTAATTTATAAGGATCAATGATGATTGCGTGTATTCGCAAACATATTGAGTCAACAGACTCAAAATGGTAATGACAAGGAATGTCAATATGACTACGAGACTTATGGGATTATCCATAATGCAAGCAAGCAAGAATTTCAAGAGCCAAAGGCCCCAAAGGATTTTCGGAAGATCGAATATTATTTCGAAGACTCTTGTGAAACACATGAACAACTAGGGATGAGCGGATACTCGACAAGTGCGAGGATTTATTCGAAGGGGTATTCATGTGGCAAAGAACTGCTAGGCAGTAGGCACGAAGTATTCTCGAAACAATAGAGAAAACTTCGGGTATCTTGTAATAACAAGAACAATGGGGAATGATCGTAAGAATGGCAAGTGTAAGTAGTTATCCATAAGGATTTATCGGTGGTCGGGAATAGCAAAAGTGATGGGCACAAAGTCTCGAGAGAATATCAAAGAGTATCTCCGAAATCTTCTGGTGCAGTCGGTGACCATCTGGACTGAAGGGGCTCTCCGGGAGAAAGTATTTTCGAGAACCTAAAGTTAGTTTTTAGTAAAAATCGTTTAACCCGAATAGAAGAGGGTTCAGAATCCCAGAGTAAAGGTCGAGGAATAAAAGATCCTAATACCTCCCGATGGCGACGTGGGCCCATGGGCCACACAGCCATGTTAGTAAAAGTTTTTCAACGACTAGACACGACTTCGGCCAAGGAGTTGGAAAGGGGGATTCCTACAGGCAGTCGGCTCTGATACCAACTTGTGACGCCCCCGATTTAATCGTACACTAATCATGCATGCAAATGTGTACGATCAAGATCAGGGACTCACGGGAAGATATCACAACACAACTCTAAAACATAAATAAGTCATACAAGCATCATAATACAAGCCAGGGGCCTCGAGGGCTCGAATACAAGTGCTCGATCATAGACGAGTTAGCGGAAGCAACAATATCTGAGTACAGACATAAGTTAAACAAGTTGCCTTAAGAAGGCTAGCACAAACTGGGATACAGATCGAAAGAGGCGCAGGCCTCCTGCCTGGGATCCTCCTAACTACTCCTGGTCGTCGTCAGCGGGCTGCACGTAGTAGTAGGCACCTCCGGTGTAGTAGGGAGTCGTCGTCGACGGTGGCGTCTGGCTCCTGGACTCCAGCATCTGGTTGCGACAACCAGAAAGAAAGGAAAGGGGGAAAAAGGGGGGAGAAAGCAACCGTGAGTACTCATCCAAAGTACTCGCAAGCAAGGAACTACACTACATATGCATGGGTATATGTGTAAGGAGGCCATATCAGTGGACTGAACTGCAGAATGCCAGAATAAGAGGGGGATAGCTAATCCTATCGAAGACTACGCTTCTGGCAGCCTCCGTCTTGCAGTCATGTAGAAGAGAGTAGATTGAAGTCCTCCAAGTAGCATCTCCAAGTAGCATATCCAGGTAGCATCGCATAGCATAATCCTACCCGGCGATCCTCTCCTCGTAACCCTGTGGAAAAGCGATCACCGGGTTGTCTGTGGAACTTGGAAGGGTGTGTTTTATTAAGTATCCGGTTCTAGTTTTCATAAGGTCAAGGTACAACTCCAAGTCGTCCTGTTACCGAAGATCACGGCTATTCGAATAGATTAACTTCCCTGCAGGGGTGCACCACATAGCCCAACACGCTTGATCCCATTTGGCCGGACACACTTTCCTGGGTCATGCCCGGCCTCGGAAGATCAACACGTCGCAGCCCCACCTAGGCCAAACAGAGAGGCCAGCACGCCGGTCTAAACCTAAGCGCGCAGGGGTCTGGGCCCATCGCCCATAGCACACCTGCACGTTGCGTACGCGGCCGAAAGCAGAACTAGCCCCCTTAATACAAGAGCAGGCTTACGTTCCAATCCGGCGCGCGCCGCTCCGTCGCTGACGTCTGAAGTGCTTCGGCTGATACCACGACATCGGGATACCCATAACTACTCCCACGTAGATGGTTAGTGCGTATAGGCTCGTAGCCGACTCAGATCAAATACCAAGATCTCGTTAAGCGTGTTAAGTATCCGCGAACGCCGAACAGGGCCAGGCCCACCTGTCTCCTAGGTGGTCTCAACCTGCCCTGTCGCTCCGCCACAAAGTAACAGTCGAGGGCCGTCGGGAACCCAGGCCCACCTCTACCGGGATGGAGCCACCTGTCCTTTCAGCCCCCTCGTCAGAATCACTTGCGGGTACTCAATGAGCTGACCCGACTTTAGTCACCATCTGTAAAGTATGTATGTATGTATAGTATATACCCGTGATCACCTCCCAAGTGATCACGGCCCGATAGTATAGCAAGGCAGACTGACAAGAATGTAGGGCCAATGATGATAAACTAGCATCCTATACTAAGCATATAGGATTGCAGGTAAGGTATCAACAGATGTAGCGACAATATCAGGCTATGCATCAGAATAGGATTAACGAAAGCAGTAACAAGCTATACTACTCTAATGCAAGCAGTATAGAGTAGAATAGGCGATATCTGGTGATCAAGGGGGGGCTTGCCTGGTTGCTCTGGCAAGGAGGGGTCATCTTCGGTGTAGTCGAACACACGGACACCGGCATCGGTCTCAGAGTCTACCGGAAAGAAGTAACGAAGGGGGAACACAATAAATAACAAAGCAATCAAATGTAACACAAAGCAAGACGCGGCAATATGCGGTGCTAGGTATGTCCTAACGCGGTATTATGTGATACCGGCGAAAGGGGGAAACATCCGGGAAGTATCCCCGGTGTTTCGCGTTTTCGGACAGATGAACCGGAGGGGAAAAGTTGCGTGTTTGATAGGTTAGGGGGGTGTGGTGGACGAACGGGCTGCGTATCCGAATTCGTCTCGTCGTTCTGAGCAACTTTCATGTTGAAAATATTTTAATCCGAGTTACGGATTAAAAGATATGATTTTCTAAAGATTTTAAAACATTTTCTGATTTTAATTATATATTTAATTAATTCGAAAAATGGAATTATGACGTCAGCATGATGTCATGCTGACGTCAGCAGTCAACTAGTCAGTTGACCTAGTCAAACTGACATGTGGGTCCCACTGTCATTGTGTGTTAACTAATTAACCATGTTAATTAGATTAATTAACAGATTAGTTACGTTAGTTATTTAATTAGGTTTATTAAACATAATTAATTAATTTAATTAATTTAATTAATTAATTAATTAATTTAATTATATTATTATTATTATTAATATATATATATTTTATCTCCTTCTTTTTTTTTGTTTTGGGGGCTTGAGGCCCCACTTGTCATAGGCCCATAAGGGCCTAACGGACCGGGTGCGCCCGACCGGGCGGTTTTTGGGCGCAGGGCGAAGCCCCCAGGACTGTGGCGCGGGCGCACGGCGACCGTGGCCGGAGCAGCGGCACGGCGGGGCCAGGGCGGAGCCGAGGCCGAGAGGGCGCTCGCCCGCAGGGACGGCGAGGCCATGCCCGCGGCTGGTGACGGCCTCAGGGCGGGTGGTCGCCGGCAGGGTCGGTGCGACCGAGCCGCGGCCAGCGAGAGGGGCCGGGAGGACAGGGGATGCGCGGTGCGAGGGGGAGCGGACGGCGTGGGTGGGCGGTGCGCGGTGAGCGCGCAACGGGTGGCGCCGGAGCGCGGCAACCGCGGGCGGGGAGGGCGGTGACCGTGGCGACCTAGGGAGAGAGGGGGCGAAGGGGGAGCTCACGGGGGGGAAGTAGGGTCAGGGCAGCGGGGCTCGGGGTGGATGCCGGGGACGACGTGCGGCGGGGAAGCAGGCCGGCGGGGGAGGGGGCTCCGGTGAGGCGGCGTTCTCCGAGCGCGGGGCGGCGAGGTCGTCGCGGCGACGGGCGACGGGGTCGGGGGTTTGCCCCGGTCCAGATCCAACCGAGAGAGGGAGGAGGAGGCCGGGAGGTGCTGGGCCGGCGAGGTGGCGTCGCGGAGGAGGACGAAGGCGCGGCGGAAGGAAAACGCGAGGAGGAGGCCGGAGGTTGGTGCTCGGCGCCGGCGGGCGGCGACTATCTCCGGGCGCGGGCGCTCTGAGAGGAGGGGAGCGAGTAGCGAGGGGAAGTGGGGGTCTTCGCCCCGATCCAGATTGGATCGGGAGGGGGGAAGAGGGAGTGGCGGCGTGGGGGGAGTGGGGGTTTTGGGTGGGGGTTAGGGTTAGTGGGGGGGGCCTAATAGGCCTGGGGAGGTGCGGGGTGGGCCGGCGTGGTCGGCTGAGCCGACTGGGCCAAGGGGCCCCGTGGGGGGGGGGGCGTGTGGCCTGCTGGGCCGAAGCCCAGGGGGCAAGGGGGGGGGGTTCTCCTTTTCTTTTTCTTTTTTTTTGGTTTTGTTTTCTGTTTTTTTTGTGTTTTCTTTCTCTTATTTATTTTATGTTCTATTCTATTTCATTTTCAATCATTTAGACATTCAAAAAAATATGTTTGCTGCACTATAATTACCTATGCCATTTTTGGCACAGCCCGAACATTTTAGTTTAATATTTTGAAAACTTTTATAATTTAACTTTATTTTAATGTTTGAATTTGACTCGGTTTTGGACTAACGGTAGATTATCAATAGTAACCGGGGTGACGTGGCATGATTATCGTTGGATTACTGTAGCTTAATTACCCGGGCGTCACATAGACCTGTGTACACTCACAAACGCATCAGTCCCTTAACCTATAAGTCTTCAATACACCAAAATCAGTAAGGGGCACTAGATGCACTTACAAAATGGAGACTAGTTGAGGGTGAAGTGATGATGTGTGTTGGAAGTGGTTCCAAGTTGATATGATCATCATCGCACACTCCCTATACTTTCGGGATTAGTGTTGAACCTAAATAAATGTTATTTGGTGTTTGCGTTGAGCATGAACAAGATAGGATCGTGTTTATTGCAATACGGTTATTCATTCAAGACAGGGAATAATTGTTATTCTAATTGCATGAATAAAACCTTATATGGTCATACACCTAATGTTGATGGTTTACTGAATCTTGATCGTAGTGATACACATATTCATAATATTGATGCCAAAAGATGCAAAGTTGATAATGATAGTGCAACATATTTGTGGCATCGATGTAAAGTGCATGAAGAAACTCCATGAAGATGGACTTTTGAATCACTTGATTATGAATATTTGATACTTGTGAACCATGCCTTATGAGCAAGATGACTAAAACTCCGTTCTCCGGAACAATGGAACGGGCTAATGGCTTATTAGAAATAATACATACCGATGTATGCGGTCCAATGAGTGTTGAGGCTCGTGGCGGGTATCGTTATTTTATGACCTTCACAGATGATTTGAGAAGATATGGGTATATCTACTTAATGAAACACAAGTCTAAAATATTTTAAAAGTTCAAAGAATTTCAGAGTGAAGTGGAGAATCATCGTAACAAGAAATTTTCTATGTTCTAATCATGGAGGTGAATATTTGAGTTACGAGTTTGGCCTTCATTTAAAACAATGTGGAATAGTTTCATAGCTCACGCCTCCTGGAACACCACAATGTAATGGTGTGTCCGAACGTCGTAACCGCACTTTATTAGATATGGTGCGATCTATGATGGCTCTTACCGATTTACCACTATCGTTTTGGGGTTATGTATTAGAGACAACATCATTCACGTTAAAAGGGCACCGTCAAAATCCGTTGAGATGACACCATATGAACTGTGGTTTGGCAATAAACCTAAGCTATCATTTCTTAAAGTTTGGGAATGTGATTCTTATGTCAAAAGGCTTCAGACTGATAAGCTCGAACCCAAGTCGGAGAAGTGCGTCTTCATAGGATACCCTAAGAAAATAATTGGGTACACCTTGTACCACAAGTCCGAAGGCAAGATTTTTGTTGCTAAAAACAGAACCTTTCTAGAGAAGGAGTTTCTCTCGAAAGAAGTGAGTGGGAGGTAAGTAGAACTTGATGAGGTAATTGTACCTACTCTCAATTTGGAAGGTAGCTCATCCGAGAAATCCATTCCCGTGATGCCTACACCAACTGGAGAGGAAGCTAATGATAAAGATCAGGAAACTTCAGATCAAGTTGCTACAGAACCTCATAGGTCATATAGAGCACGATCCACACCAGAGTGGTACGGTAATGATGTTTTGGAGGTCATATTGCTTGACCATGACGAACCTATGAACTATGAAGAAGCTATGATGAGCCCAGATTCTGATAAATGGCTTGTGGCCATGAAATCTGAGATAGGATCCATGTATGAAAACAAAGTGTGGACTTTGGTGGATCTGCCTGATTATCGGCGACCCATAGAGAACAAATGGATCTTCAAGAAGAAGACTGACGCTGATGGTAATGTTACTGTCTATAAAGCTCGACTTGTTGCAAAATGTTTTCGACAAGTTCAAGGAGTTGTCTACGATGAGACTTTCTCACTCGTAACGATGCTTAAGTCTGTCCGAATCATGTTAGCAATTGCCACATTTTGTGAAATCTGGCAAATGGATGTCAAAACTGCATCCTTAAATGGATATCTCTAATAAGAGTTGTATATAATGCAACCAAAAGGTTTTGTCGATCCTAAAGGTGCTAACAAAAGTGTGCAAGCCCCAGCGATCCATTTATGGACTGGTGCAAGCATCTCAGAGTTGGAATATATGCTTTGATGAGTTGATCAAAACATATAGTTTTATACAGATCTGCGGTGAAGCCTGTTGAGGGAGTCCTCGACTAAGGGGTCCTCGGACAGCCGGACTATATCTTTTGGCCGGACTGTTGGCCTATGAAGATACAAGATAGAAGACTTCTTCTCGTGTCCAGATGGGACTCTCCTTTGCGTGGAAGGAAAGCTTGGCGATTCGGATATGTAGATTCCTTTCTCTGTAACCGACTTTATGTAACCCTAGCCTCCTCCAGTGTCTATATAAACCGGAGGGTTTAGTCCGTAGGACAACAATCATAACCTCATAGGCTAGACTTCTAGGGTTTAGACATTACGATCTCGTGGTAGATCAACTCTTGTAGTACTCATATTCATCAAGATCAATCAAGCATGAAGTAGGGTATTACCTCCATAGAGAGGGCCCAAACCTGGGTAAACATTGTGTCCCCCGCCACCTGTTACCATTAGCCTTAAACGCACAGTTCGGGACCCCCTACCCGAGATCCGCCGGTTTTGATACCGACATTGGTGCTTTCATTGAGAGTTCCGCTGTGACGTCAAAGATAGGCTTGATGGCTCGCCTTGTTATCAAGCACAATATCACCTCCGGGGGAGCTCTGTCCTCAAGCCAAACCCTCCGACTGGGCAGCTTTACCATGGCCGCTCGTTCGGCCGTCGGGCCGACTATTACTTCTCGGGTCATCAAAAATCGCCTCCGCATCAGCTCAGGATACTCCGAGGAGATGGATCCGACGGAGTTGTCGTCTTTAAACAAACTCTTGGATCGCATCGCTGCCTTGGGAGTCGCTACGGACTATGATCGGATTGGGATTAAACCCGATCAGAGAGAAATTGAATCTCCGCCGATCACCCATCAGATAGCGGTAGTGGAGGAACAACGCGATAACTCTCCCTCTATACTGAGGACGAACTATGTTCGGATTTCTGAACTAATAGAGCCGGATATCCGCCCACGGGCGGACACGCCCCGTATTCCGAACCTAGAGTCGGACTGTGGGCCTGAAAAATTGGTTGATATTCCGGAGCCCGAGCTACTAAGCTCGGAAATTTCTCAAACTCTGGATCTCAGATTGGGTCAAGGTTCGGACTTAAATCCACCCGCCCACCTAGATACAAACGATCTTACCCACATCAGACAGCAGTCCCAGGAAACGGTCCATCACTTTTGGGCCAGATTCCTCCTTGTCAAGGACAGGATCAAGGACTGCCGTGATGAAGACACGATCTCATTATTCTGCAAAAACTGCACGAACGAGGGAATCCTCAATGCAATCAATCACCATCACGTATCACACTTCACTGACTTGGCAACAATAGTACAAAAGTATTGCGCAATGGAAAGCGCCTGGAAAACTCAAGCAACCTCTTGGGAGCCACCGGTTTCCACTAAACCCCTCGCCCGGACAAAAAGGATGCACCCTCGTAGGTCGCCTGATCCAACAACAAACAAAATTGAAGCCCATTATGGGGCGCGGAACCGTTCTGGAGGGATGACTCGACAGGCCATGCAAATTACACACAACACCGAATAACATACCAACCCATAGCCTTAGAGCATGTTGGATACTCTGGCAGGTGGCCAAGAGCGACGAGGATCTCCTCACCAAAAACATCGCAGAGCAACATCCGACGGAATACAACAACCCTACAGTATTGACAGTCTTCGAGACTTTCGCCTCAAACAATAGGTGCAAAAGGGCACTCCACGGCCTCGCTAAAGTCTGCCAAGTTGCAGCAATAAACCCCTAGAACGATACGACCATAACTTTCAATGCCAGTGATGAACCAAAATTCAGAACAGTCCGGGCACCAGTCGCATTGGTCCTCAGTCCAATTGTGGACGACTTTCGGCTTATCAAAGTACTCATGGACGGTGGCAGTAGACTAAACCTCATTTACGAGGAAACTCTCAACAAAATGGAAATAGACAGGAGCCGCATCAAGCAAAGTAATACGACCTTCCGAGGGATTATTCCCAGCTGGGAGGCGTGGTGTGCGGGAAAAATCACACTCGATGTGGTATTCGGCACGCCGGAGAATTATCGGTCCGAGGAGATAACCTTTCAAGTGGCCCCTTTCAATGATGGATATCATGCCCTGTTAGGACAAGATGCATTTGCAAGCTTCCAAGCCATACCCCATTAAGGGTACATGAAGCTCAAGATGCCTGGACCCAATGGAATCATCACTCTTGCCAGTGATCCGGACATAGCACTCCGGCATTGTCCGAAGCCCTCGCGGCCGAAGAATTAACCGTGTTGTGCTCCACGGTGGATAGGGACGACGTGATCCTCGATAAGTGATTCAAATCCACCTCCTTTAAACTAGCAGACAAAATAGTCAATTTCCAGGTCCACCCAACGGACTCAACGAAGACAACATCCATCGGGGCACAGCTGGACCCCACGGTCGACGCTGCACTGCGGGCGTTCCTATGCTAAAACTGGGACATATTCGCCAGCACCCTTCTGATATGCCAGGAATCCCACGCAGGCTGGCCAAACACAGCCTAAACATATTGAAGGGGTACAAGCCGGTCAAGCAAACATTACGGCGCTTTTCTGAACCCAAACGACAAGCCATGGGATAGGAGCTAGCATAATTACTCGAGGCCAGATTCATCAGAGAGATAAAACACCCGGACTGGCTAGAAAACCTGGTGATGGTATCAAAGAAGGATAAATCATGGCGCCTATGCGTCGATTTCAAAGACCTCAACAAGGCTTGCCCTAAGGATCCTTTTCCCCTCCCCCGCATTGATCAGATCATCGATGCTATCGCAGGACACGACTCACTGTGTTACCTCGACGCATACTTCGGATACCATCAAATCAAGATGAAGGAGTCTGACCAAGCCGCAACGGCATTTATCACCCCATACGGGCCTTTTTGCTTCAACACTATGCCTTTCGGGCTTAAAAACGCCGGTGCCACCTATCAATGCATGATTCAAACATGCCTGGAGAAACAAATCGGCAAGACAGTTGAAGCATACGTGGATGACGTAGTCATCAAAACCAGACACATCGAGTCATTAATAGACGATCTACGTCTCACATTTGACAACCTCCGAACATATGACATTAAGCTCAATCCAGAAAAATGTGTTTTCGGCGTTCCCGTCAGAAAGCTTCTGGGCTTCATCATTTCCAATAGAGGAATTGAGGCAAACCCAGCTAAAATCCGAGCTTTGTCACAGTTGGCTAGGCCAGCGGACCTCAAACAAGTCCAAAAACTATCCGGATGTGTGGCAGCTTTGAGCTGCTTTATCTCCGGACTAGGGGAAAAGGCATTGCCACTCTATCGCCTTCTCAGACGCACCGACCACTTCGAGTGGACGGACGCGACAACGGCCGGATTGGAAGAAATAAAGGCTCTTCTAGCAAGCAACCCAATCCTGGTCGCGTCAAACGTCGGCGACCCATGTTATTGTACACATAGGCCACACACCAAGTCGTGAGTGCGGTGCTCGTTGTCGAACGAGAGGAGGACAGACACAACTTCCCGCTCCAGAAGCCGGTATACTACGTATCCATTGTCCTCACACGATGCAAATCCCGGTACCCTCATTACCAAAAAATAGCATACACGGTTTTTATGGCATCCCGGAAGCTACGACACTACTTTCAACAGTGCTCGATAATGGTGGCCTCTGAGGTACCTCTCAATGACATAATAAACAACCGCGACGCTATGGGACGGATTGACAAGTGGGCCATTGAGCTCCTCCCATTCGACATATCATACAAACCACGTCGGGCCATTAAATCCCAGGTATTGTCCGACTTCATCGTTGAATGGACAGAGGCCGAACTCCCTAAAGAGTACGGCACATATTCCAACTGGGTCATGCACTTCGACGACTCCAAAATGCTGGCAGGCCTAGGGGAAGGCATTGTCCTAACATCCCCTACTGGAGTCCTATTCAGTACGTCCTACAAATATTCTTCACGGACTCTAACAATGCAGCCGAATACAAAGCCTTATTGCATGGTCTTCGGATGGCCGTCTCCATGGGCATACAACCCCTAGAAGTGCACGGGGATTCAAACCTCGCAATATCTCAAATAAATGGAGATTTCAATGCCAAAGATCCGAAGATGGCGGTTTACATAACGCCGTCCTCAAAATGTTGGCTCGCTTCGAGGGGCTCGAGTTTCACCATGTGGCTCGAGAAAGTAATCAAGCAGCGGATGTCCTTGCTCGCATCGGTGCTAAGCGCGACCCCGTCCCACCTAACATATTTCTGGAAATTCTCTTCAAGGCATCCGTGGTGTGGCAAGGGGAGAGCGGCAATACCAATCCGGATCCGAAGACAACCCTAGATTTCGAACACACTGACATCATCAGGGGCTCGGCCACCGAAATTACACCGTCGGCCCATCTCATCATGGCGGTCATGGCCCCATGGACCGAACCCTTCTTGGCCTACCTTAATAGGCGAGAACTTCCTGAGGATCAAAATGAGGCACGCTACATTGTGCGGCGATCTAAAGCCTACAAGGTTCACGAGGGTGAACTCTATAAGAAAAGCGCTACCGGAGTACTTCAAAGATGTATCTCCGAGGACGAAGGGCGGCAACTCTTGGCTTAAATTCATGCCGGTCTTGGTGGTCACCGCACCGCAGCTCGGGCCCTTGTAAGTAAGGCCTTCCGTACAGGTTTCTATTGGCCGACGGCCCGAGCAGACGCACAGGACCTTGTCCAACATCGCGTTGGATGCCAACTTTTTGCCAACCAACGCAATATGCCACCCACCACTTTACAAACAATCCCCATCACCTCGCCTTTTGCGGTCTGGGGGCTTGATATGGTCGGACCCCTTAAAGGGGGAAGCCATAAGAAAAAATATCTGTTGGTCATGGTGGATAAATTCACTAAGTGGATAGTGGCCAAACCGGTTAAAACGGCAGAAGCCCGGCCAGTGATAGACTTTATATCCGGTGTTGTGCACCGTTATGGTGTTCCGCACAGCATCATTACCGACAATGGCTCCAATTTCACAGCCGATGAGGTGAAAGCCTGGTGTGCTAATCTGGGCATCAAGCTCGACTACGCCTCCGTCTATCACCCACAAACCAACGGCCAAGTCGAACGAGCCAATGGTCTTATTATGAGCGGCATTAAACCCAGACTAGTGCGATCTTTGAAAGAATCAGACAAGCACCGGGTGAAAGAGCTCGACTCCGTACTCTGGGGGCTGCGGACCATGCCCAATCGTTCTACCAGATATACACCCTTCTTCATGGTGTACGGCGCAGAGGCTATGTTACCCTCCGACATTATTCATGACTCACCTCGAGTGCGCATGTATGAAGAGAGAGAAGCCGAGTTGGATCGGCAGGACAACTAGATGCCTTGGAGGAGGAGCGCAATGTTGCAAAAGCCCGTTCCGCATTCTACCAACAACAGGCCTACAGATATCAAAGCAGAGAAGTACGGGCCAAGACTTATAATGTTGGCGAACTCGTTCTACACTTGCCGGAGAAGAAAAAGGACAAACTCAAGCCCAAGTGGGAGGGTCCCTTCATCATTGATGAAGTTCTCACCGGAGGAGCGTACCGCCTGCGTGATGCATCAGACAACCGCCTAGAGCCCAACCCATGGAACGCGGCCAGACTCTGAAGATTCTATGCCTAGCACCAGACTCTTCGTTCGTCTCCTTTTCCCCCCTTTTTGTTTCCATTATTTATTTTTCTCTCTTTTTACCTTTCTTTTTTTAAAGTTGTAAAGCTTTCATACGGCTAAACCGTACACCTACGACGCATACAATTCTTCATATGTATGTCAATTATACCTGGGGGCTTCTCATACAGAAGCTTATTTTTATTATTATTTTCCGAGCATCAAGCTCACCACCTATGTGTCTTTTCCATGTATGTACCTTTTCTTCGCCATTATATGCATCGATATGACTTAAGTTTTGGCCAAGCTGGGTTGCCTGGCTCCTGTGCTTATGCCCTATGTTCCCGTTAGTTCGGCTAGGGCATAAAGAGAGCACCTCTGCGATTGTTATTGCCGGGTCATCCGGATGTGTACCTCAGACTGGGTGAAGCCGAAAACTAGCGCTCTTAAGGGAATATTCGGTCGGAGGACTAAAGATGTTTTTTTACCTATCACATTATGAACCCCCAGATGTTATGTATGCCATGGTTTTTTCAAACACATTCCGGACATGCACATTAATGCATGCTTACCCAGGGAAAGGAACCCTTAATGGAACTATTCTCTCTGGAAGATGTTTCTTACGATCAAATATAACATAACTAGACGGATACTTGTCTGTTCAAGCAACTATGACCCCTACACATGGTTTCCATGCATACCCCGGTTTATATTACTGAGTGGGTATTCGGAAGCACTCTGCACCTTCGGGTCCAGAGGTTGAAGCGAAAAGGTCTGCCATGACAAGCGTTTTACAATTCAGCTAGAGACATAATTTGTCAAATGAAGTACATAGTCACTTAGACTCAAACACTTCTTCCTCTATGCCATCCAACATGCTATCTAGCCTACAATCCTGTTGGGAATATGTGGCGGCTACTTGTACCTGGTCATATACCAAACTAACATGAATTTCTTCCCCATTTGACCCTACAGGTTCGACCCGGGCCATGTGATTTGGGTCGAGCTTGGTATACCGAGTTTTCACCATCGCCCAGGCCTCTCGCGCACCTTCCCGGCAGGCCGATATCTTCCATAGTCAGAAGCGTCGCCGCGCTCCCTGATACGTCCATTTTGCATCATGCTTTTATATCAATATTTATTGCATTATGGGTTGTTATTACACATTATATCTCAATACTTATGGCTATGCTCTCTTATTTTACAAGGTTTACCATGAAGACGGGGAATGCTGGCAGCTGGAATTCTGGCTGGAAAAGGAGCAAACATTGGAAACCTATTCTGCACAACTCCAAAAGTCCTGAAACTCCACGAAACAACCTTATGGATTTAATAAGAATTTATGACCGAAAGAAATAGGCTAGGGGCCCCACACCCTGTCCAGGAGACAGGGGGCGCCCCCCCCCCTATAGGGCGCGGGCCCCTATCTCCTGGGCCCCCTGGTGGTCCTCCGGCGTCCATCTTCTGCTATATCATCACTTTTAACCTGGAAAAAATTGTGGGCAAGCTCACGGGACAAAACTCCGCCGCCACGAGGCGGAACCTTGGCGGAATCAATCTAGGGCTCTGGCGGAGCTGTTCTGCTGGGGACACTTCCCTCCGGGAGGGGGAAATCATCACCAACGTCATCACCAACGATCCTCTCATCGGGAGGGGGTCAATCTCCATCAACATCTTCACTAGCACCCTCTCCTCTCAAAACCCTAGTTCATCTCTTGTATCCAATCTTGTATCAAAACCACAAATTGGTACTTGTGGGTTGCTAGTAGTGTTGATTACTCCTTGTAGTTGATGCTAATTGGTTTACTTGGTGGAAGATCATATGTTCAGATCCTTTATGCATACTATTACTCCTCTGATTACGAACATGAATATGCTTTGTGAGTAGTTACGTTTGTTCCTGAGGACATGGGTGAAGTCTTGCTATTAGTAGTCATGTGAATTCGGTATTCGTTCGATATTTTGATGAGATGTATGTTGTCTTGTCCTCCAGTGGTGTTATGTGAACGTCGACTACATGACACTTCACCATTATTTGGGCCTAGAGGAAGGCATGGGGAAGTAATAAGTAGATGATGGGTTGCTAGAGTGACAGAAGCTTAAACCCTAGTTTGTGTGTTGCTTCGTTAGCGGTTGATATGGACCCATATGTTTAATGCTGTGGTTAGGTTTACCTTAATACTCCTTTTTGTAGTTGCGGATGCTTGCAATAGGGGTTAATCATAAGTGGGATGCTTGTCCAAGTTAGGGCAGTACCCAAGTACCGGTCCACCCACATATCAAATTATCAAAGTACCGAACGCGAATCTTATGAACGTGATGAAAACTAGCTTGACGATAATTCCCAATGTGTCCTCGGGAGCTCCTTCTTCATTATTAGAATTTGTACAGGCTTATCCTTTGCTACATAAAGGATTGGGCCACCTTGCTTCACTTTATTTACTTTATTTACTTTTTGCTCGTTACTATTTATCTTTTCACAAAACTATCTATTACCTACAATTTCAGTGCTTGCAGAGAAAACCTTACTGAAAACCGCTTATCATTTCCTTCTGCTCCTCGTTGGGTTCGACACTCTTACTTATCAAAAGGACTATGATAGATCCCCTACACTTGTGGGTCATCAAGACTCTTTTCTGGCGCCGTTGCCGGGGAGTGCAGCGCTTTTGGTGAGTGGAACTTGGTAAGGAAACATTTATATAGTGTGCTGAAATTTTCTGTTACTTGTCACTATGGAAACTAATCCTTTGAGGGGCCTGTTTGAGGTGTCTTCACCCCAACCAGAAGAGCAAAGAGATGCTCCTCAACCTACTGAACTTTATGAAAATATTCACTTTGAGATTCCTTTGGGTATGATAGAAAAACTACTAGCTAATCCTTTTGCAGGAGACGGAACATTGCATCCCGATTTACACCTTATCTTTGTGGATGAAGTTTGTGGATTATTTAAGCTTGCAGGTATTCCCAATGATGTTGTCAAAAGGAAGGTCTTCCCTTTATCTTTGAAGGGAGATGCAATGACATGGTATAGGCTATGTGACGATACGAGATCTTGGAATTATAAGCGATTGAAGTTGGAATTTCACTAGAAGTTTTATCCTATGCATCTTGTTCATCATGACCATAATTACATATATAATTTCTGGCCTCGCGAAGGAGAAAGCATCGCTCAAGCTTGGGGGAGGCTTAAGTCAATGTTGTATTCATGCCCCAATCATGACTCTCTCAGGAAATGATTATTCAGAATTTTTATGCTCGACTTTCTCTTGATAATCACAACCTGCTCGATACTTCCTGTGCTGGTTCTTATATGCTGAAAACTATTGATTTCAAATGAGACTTATTGCAAAGAATTAAATGCAACTCTGAAGATTGGGGTTCCGACGATGGTAAGGAGTCAGGTATGACACCTAAGTTCGATTGTGTTAAATCTTTTATGGATACCGATGCTTTCCGTGGATTTAGCTCTAAGTATGGACTTGACTCTGAGATAGTAGCTACTTTTTGTGAATCTTTTGCTACTCACGTTGATCTCCCTAAAGAGAAGTGGTTTAAATATAATCCTCCTGTTGAAGTGAAAGTAGTTGAACCTATTACAGTCGAAGAAAAGACTATTACATATAGTGATCCTATTGTTCCTACTGCTTATGTTGAAAAACCTCCTTTTCCTGTTAGGATAAAAGATCACGCTAAAGCTTCGACTGTTGTTCGTAAGAGTAATACTAGGACCTATACACCTCCTAAGCAAATTAATGTTGAACCTAGTATTGCTATGGTTAAAGATCTCTTGGATGAGGATTTAGATGGGCATGTTATTTCTTTATTGGGTGAGACTGCTAATATTGCTAGACCTGATACTAAGACACGTAGACCTGTTGTAGGCATGCCTGTTATTTCTGTTAAAATAGGAGATCATTGTTATCATGGCTTATGTGATATGGGTGCTAGTGCTAGTGCGATACCTTATGATCTTTATAAAGAAATTATGCACGATATTGCACCTGTTGAATTAGAAGACATTGATGTTACAATTAAGCTTGCTAATAGGGATACCATCAAACCTATTGGGATTGTTAGAGATGTTGAAGTTTTGTGTGGGAAGGTTAAATACGCTGCCGATTTTCTTGTTCTTGCTTCCCCACAAGATGATTTTTGTCCCATTATTTTTGGTAGACCCCTTCTTGAATATAGCTAGTGCTAAGATTAATTGTGAAAGGAATATTGTCACTGTTGGCATAGATGGTATGTCTTATGAGTTTAATTTTGCCAAGTTTAGTAGACAACCTCGTGAAAGGGAACCATCTAGTAAGGATGAAATTATTGGTCTTTCTTCCATTGTTGTTCCTCCAACTGATCCGTTAGAACAATATTTGCTAGACCATGAAAACGATATGTTTATGAAGGAAAGGGAAGAAATAGATGAAGTGTTCCTTAAACAGGAACCTATGCTGAAACATAACCTTCCCGTTGAAATTCTTGGGGATCCTCCTCCACCCAAGGATGATCCCGTGTTTGAACTCAAACCATTACCTGATAATCTTAAGTATGCTTATCTTGATGAAAAAGAAATATATCCTGTTATTATTAGTGCTAACCTTTCAGAGAAAGAAGAAGAAAGATTATTGAAAACTCTGAAGAAGCACCGAGCCACTATTGGATATACTCTGGATGATCTTAAGGGCATTAGTCCCACATTATGTCAACACAAAATTTTAGTAGAGAAAGATGCCAAGCCAGTTAGAGATCCTCAAAGACGATTAAATCCCAAAATGAAGGAAGTGGTAAGAAAGGAGATTCTAAAGCTCCTTGAGGCAGGTATTATTTATCCCGTTGCTGATAGTGAATGGGTAAGCCCTATCCATTGTGTCCCTAAAAAGGGAGGTATTACCGTTGATGATAAAGATGAATTGATCCCGCAAAGAATTATTACAGGTTATAGGATGGTAATTGATTTTTGTAAGTTAAATAAAGCTACTAAGAAAGATCATTACCCTTTACCTTTTATTGATCAAATGCTAGAAAGGCTATCCAAACACACACACTTTTGCTTTCTAGATGGTTATTCCGGTTTCTCTCAGATACCTATATCAGCGAAGGATCAATCTAAAACTACTTTTACTTGCCCTTTTGGTACTTTTGCTTATAGACGTATGCCTTTTGGTTTATGTAATGCACCTGCTACCTTTCAAAGATGCATGATGGCTATATTTTCTGATTTTTGTGAAAAGATTTGTGAGGTATTCATGGATGATTTCTCCGTCTATGGATCCTCTTTTGATGATTGTTTGAGGAACCTTGATCGAGTTTTGCAGAGATGCGAAGACACTAGTCTCGTCCTGAATTCGGAAAAGTGTCACTTTATGGTTAATGAAGGCATTGTCTTGGGGCACAAGATCTCCGAGAGAGGTATTGAAGTTGATAAAGCCAAAGTTGATGCTATTGAAAAGATGCCATGTCCCAAGGACATAAAAGGTATAAGAAGTTTCCTTGGTCACGCCGGCTTTTATAGGAGGTTCATTAAGGACTTTTCTAAAATCTCTAGGCCTTTGACTAATTTATTGCAAAAAGATATTCCTTTTGTCTTTGATGATGATTGTGTAGAATCATTTGAAACACTTAAGAAAGCTTTAATCACTGCACCTATTGTTCAGCCACCTGATTGGAATTTACCTTTTGAAATTATGTGTGATGCTAGTGATTATGTTGTAGGTGCTGTTTTAGGGCAAAGAGTCGATAAGAAATTGAATGTTATCCAGTATGCTAGTAAGACTCTTGATACTGCCCAGAGAAATTATGCTACTACTGAAAAAGAGTTCTTAGCAGTTGTGTTTGCATGTGATAAGTTTAGACCTTATATTGTTGATTCCAAAGTTACTATTCACACTGATCATGTTGCTATTAAATATCTTATGGAAAAGAAAGATGCTAGGCCTAGACTCATTAGATGGGTTCTCTTGCTCCAAGAATTTGACTTGCACATTATTGATAGAAAGGGAGCTGAGAACCCCGTTGCAGACAACCTGTCTAGGTTAGAGAATGTTCTTGATGACCCACTACCTATTAATGATAGCTTTCCTGATGAACAATTAGCGGTCGTCAATGCTTCTCTACTGCTCCTTGGTATGCCGACTATGCTAATTACATTGTTGCTAAATGTATACCGCCTAGTTTCAGATACCAGCAAAAGAAAAAGTTCTTTTATGATTTAGGACATTACTTCTGGGATGATCCACACCTTTATAAAGGAGTAGATGGTGTTATTAGACGTTGTGTGCCTGAGCATGAACAGGAACAGATCCTATGCAAGTGTCACTCTGAATCCTATAGAGGGCACCACGCTGGAGATAGAACTGCACACAAGGTACTACAATCTGGTTTTTATTGGCCTACTCTCTTCAAAGATGCTCGTAAGTTTGTCTTATCTTGTGATGAATGTCAAAGAATAGGTAACATTAGTAGACGTCAAGAAATGCCTATGAATTATTCTCTTGTTATTGAACTGTTTGATGTTTGGGGCTTTGATTATATGGGACCTTTTCCTGCCTCTAATGGTTATACACATATTTTAGTTGTTGTTGATTACGTTACTAAGTGGGTAGAATCTATTCCAACTAGTAGTGCTGATCATAACACTTCTATTAAAATGCTTAAAGAAGTTATTTTTCCAAGGTTTGGAGTCCCTAGATATCTTATGACTGATGGTGGTTCACATTTTATTCATGGTGCTTTCCGTAAGATGCTTGCTAAGTATGATGTCAATCATAGAATTGCATCTCCTTATCACCCGCAGTCTAGTGGTCAAGTAGAGTTGAGCAATAGAGAGCTCAAATTAATTTTGCAAAAGACTGTGAACAGATCTAGGAAAAATTGGTCCAAAAAACTTGATGATGCATTATGGGCCTATAGAACTGCATACAAAAATCCTATGGGTATGTCTCCATATAAGATGGTTTATGGAAAATCATGTCATTTACCTCTTGAACTTGAACATAAAGCATATTGGGCTATTAAGGAGCTCAATTATGATTTCAAACTTGCCGGTGAGAAGAGGTTATTTGATATTAGTTCACTTGATGAATGGAGAACCCAAGCATATGAGAATGCCAAGTTTTTCAAAGAAAAAGTCAAATGCTGGCATGATAAGAGGATACAAAAGCGTGAGTTTAACATAGGAGATTATGTGTTATTGTTCAACTCTTGTTTAAGATTTTTTGCAGGAAAACTTCTCTCAAAATGGGAAGGTCCCTACGTTATCGAGGAGGTCTATCGTTCTGGTGCTATAAAAATCAACAACTTCGAGGGCACAAATCCGAGGGTGGTAAACGGTCAAAGAATTAAACATTATATTTCAGGTAATCCTATCAATGTTGAAACTAATATTATTGAAACCATAACCCCTGAGGAATACATAAGGGACACTTTCCAGAACGTTCCAGATTCCAAAAAGGCATAGGTATGTGGTACGGTAAGTAAACCGACTCCAAAATAACTTTAATGGAAATTTTCATCAGTTTTGGATTATTTAAGAATTTTAGGAAGAAAGAAGTAGTCCGAACGGGACACGAGGCCCCCACGAGAGTGGAGGGCGCGCTCCCCTGTCTCGTGGGCACCTCGTGTGCCTCCCGGACTCCGTTTTCTTGTATGTTACGTATTTTGGTTGGTAAAAATTCATTATATATACTCCCGAAGGTTTTGACCACCGTATCATGCAAATATCCTCTGTTTTCGTTTTGAGCTGTTTCCGTTGCAGATTTAGAGCACCATGACTTCTCCCTCCAACAACGAAGACAAGGATGCTTGGCTATTGAGGATAGAGCTGAAAAGAGAGGAACCAGAAGAGATCAACAAGGATGAAGGGATCAAGAAGGCCATGGAGGTTCAAGCTCCGGTGGTGAAAGAAGAAGACATCCCTCAACCTTTACCTAACCTTTTCACTCCAACAGAGATTGAAGCTTTCAAGATGATTGAGTTAGCCCGCATACAAAACAAGTACCTCACACAGGAGAATACTTTGTTGAAGGATCATATGGCTGGGCTCAAGGGCATTATCCGCAAGTTGGAGGAGCTTTTACGCTCGATGTGCGATTATCCACCGTCATCATCACCACCTCCATCACCTCCAAGGAAATAATCACATGGGTATGGGCACTCCCCTTGGCAACTGCCAAGCTTGGGGGAGTTGCCCCGGTATTGTATCACCATCACACTCCTATCTTTACCGCTTTATTTAGTTCGATCCTTTTAGTAGTATTTTGATCTAGTAGTTTGAAGTTTTGATATCAAGTAGTTTTGAGTTTTGCATTGTGATCTCATTATGTAATCGAGTCAGTGTGCTATCTATAATAAAGATTAGTGTTGAGTCAAGGGCTTTCATATTGATCTTATGGATAGTGATAACTTCACACATAGAAAGTATGAGGCATAAAAATTGTTGAGAGTTGATGAACGTAGTCTTGGTCATCGCTGCAATTAATAGGAAGTGATAAGGAAAGAGGGGTTCACATATAAATACATTATCTTGGACACCTTTTATAATTGGGAGCACTCATTAAATATGACATGCTAAAAGAGTTGACATTGGACAAGGAAGACAATGTAATGGTTTATGTTTTCTGACATCTCAGTTAAAGTATATTATCATTAACCTTCCAAACATGTCGAGCTTGCCTTTCCCCCTCATGCTAGCCAAAATACTTGCACCAATTAGAGATACTACTTGTGCTTCCAAACATCCTCCCAGTTTTGCCATGAGAGTCCACTATATCTACCTATGGATTGCGTAAGATCCTTCAAGTAAGTTGTCATCGGTGCAAGTAATAAGAATTGCTCTCTAAATATGTATGAATTATTAGTGCGGAGAAAATCAGCTTTGTACGAACTTGTTGTGGAAGTAATAAAAGCGATGGACCGCATAATAAAGGTCCACATACAAGGGGCAATATAAAGTGATGTTCTTTTGCATTAAGATTTCATGCATCAACCCTAAACGCGCATGACAACCTCTGCTTCCCTCTGCGAAGGGCTTATCTTTTATTTCATGTTTTTAGTTTATGCTTGAGTCAAGGTGATCCTCACCTTTCCCTTTTTCATTTTATCCTTTGGCAAGCTCTTCGTGTTTGAAAGATCATGATATATATATATATCCAATTGGATGTAAGTTAGCATGGGCTATTATAGTTGACATCACCTAAAGGTGAATACGTTGGGAGGCAACACAATAAGCCCCAATCTTTCTCAGTGTCCGCTGAAACTCTATAACCACGAGTATAGTGTGAGTGTTAACAATTATAGGACACTACGAGATAATTGAGTATGTGAGCTTGCTGAAAAGCTCTATTATTGACTCTTTCTGATGTTATGATAAATTGCAATTGCTTTAATGACTGAGATTATAGTTTGTTAGTTCCCAATGAAGTTTTTGAACCATACTTGACATTGTGAATTGCTTATTACTTGAGCATAGGAAATCATATGACAAAATCTATATATGTTTCTGTTATTAGAATGATCATGATGCCCTCATGTCCGTATTTCATTTTTATCGACACCTCTATCTCTAAACATGTGGACATATTTTTCGATTTCGGCTTCCGCTTGAGGACAAGCGAGGTCTAAGCTTGGGGGAGTTGATGCGTCCATTTTGCATCATGCTTTTATATCAATATTTATTGCATTATGGGCTGTTATTACACATTATATCTCAATACTTATGGCTATTCTATCTTATTTTACAAGGTTTACCATGAAGAGGGGGAATGCCGGCAGCTGGAATTCTGGCTGGAAAAGGAGCAAACGTTGGAAACCTATTCTGCACAACTCCAAAAGTCCTGAAACTCCACGAAACAACTTTTTAGATTTAATAAGAATTTATGAGCGAAAGAAATAGGCTAGGGGGCCCACACCCTGTCAAGGAGACAGGGGCGCCCCCCCTATAGGGCGCCCCCTATCTTCTGGGCCCCCTGGTGGGCCTCCGACGTCCATCTTCTGCTATATCATCACTTTTACCCTGGAAAAAATCGTGGGCAAGCTCACAGGACGAAACTCCGCCGCCACGAGGCGGAACCTTGGCGGAATCAATCTAGGGCTCTGGCGGAGCTGTTCTGCCGGGGACACTTCCCTCCGGGAGGGGGAAATCATCACCAACGTCATCACCAACGATCCTCTCACCGGGAGGGGGTCAATCTCCATCAACATCTTCACCAGCACCATCTCCTCTCAAAACCCTAGTTCATCTCTTGTATCCAATCTTGTATCAAAACCACAAATTGGTACCTGTAGGTTGCTAGTAGTGTTGATTACTCCTTGTAGTTGATGCTAGTTGGTTTACTTGGTGGAAGATCATATGTTCAGATCCTTTATGCATATTATTACTCCTCTGATTATGAACATGAATATGCTTTGTGAGTAGTTACGTTTGTTCCTAAGGACATGGGTGAAGTCTTGCTATTAGTAGTCATGTGAATTCGGTATTCGTTCGACATTTTGATGAGATGTATGTTGTCTTTTCCTCTAGTGGTGTTATGTGAACGTCGACTACATGACACTTCACCATTATTTGGGCCTAGAGGAAGGCATGGGGAAGTAATAAGTAGATGATGGGTTGCTAGAGTGACAGAAGCTTAAACCCTAGTTTATGCGTTGCTTCGTTAGGGGTTGATATGGACCCATATGTTTAATGCCGTGGTTAGGTTTACCTTAATACTCCTTTTTGTAGTTGCGGATGCTTGCAATAGGGGTTAATCATAAGTGGGATGCTTGTCCAAGTTAGGACAGTACCCAAGTACCGGTCCACCCACATATCAAATTATCAAAGTACCGAACGCGAATCTTATGAACGTGATGAAAACTAGCTTGACAATAATTCCCAATGTGTCCTCGGGAGCTCCTTCTTCATTATTAGAATTTGTCCAGGCTTATCCTTTGCTACATAAAGGATTGGGCCACCTTGTTGCACTTTATTTACTTTATTTACTTTTTGCTCGTTACTATTTATCTTTTCCAAAACTATCTATTACCTACAATTTCAGTGCTTGCAGAGAAAACCTTACTGAAAACTGCTTATCATTTCCTTCTGCTCCTTGTTGGGTTCGACACTCTTACTTATCGAAAGGACTACGATAGATCTCCTACACTTGTGGGTCATCACTCCCTTGAGTAGCTGTACAAGCCCCTCCATACTTCCTGGAGGGGAGTCGGATGGCCATAAGGCCTTAGCAATACTTTGCATCACCTGCCGAGCTCGGTCGTGCATGTGCGACAGCTCTTGTAGCAGATCGCTCGACGATCCAGA
This sequence comes from Triticum aestivum, assembly GCF_018294505.1. NCBI lineage: Eukaryota > Viridiplantae > Streptophyta > Magnoliopsida > Poales > Poaceae > Triticum > Triticum aestivum. Next base: position 373,940,220 of record NC_057804.1, on the reverse strand, counting down.
CACCTCCTCTTCGGGACGGCCCGTCAATATACCTACAGACATAATTATTGTCAGTTTCTTTCCTTGCCGAACTACGTAAAGGTAAGTCCGAACACATACTAAATATGCCGCCTCGCAGCTTCTTATTCTCCTTTACGGAGTCAGCTAGCTGGGCCCGCACATCTTTGAGCTCTTCACCGAGCTTGGTGTTGGCATCTTGGAGTTTGTTCTTCTCCACCCTGACCTGTGTCAGGATACGTTCGCCCGTGGCCAGTTGCCTTTGTGCTCCTGGACCTCCCGCTTGTGCGACCTTCGGTGCCTCTGTCATAATATTTGCACCTGTATTAATACTCCTGGTATATGAACATGTTTTCTCACTAGAGGGGAACATTACGAGACGCTGCCTTCTTCAATTTCTCTAGTTCGGTGGTAGCAGCAGTTAGCTGGGCTTGACACTCCTCCAGCTCTCGAGACAACATGTCATTATTCTCTTTGAGCACCTGGGTATACAATGACCCTTAAATCAGTTGGTTAAACTGCTTCAAGTCTCAGGGGCTACTGGTATATAATTATCAGAATTGTGCAAGTATGAACTTACCCGCATATCTTTTAGATACTGATCTGTGGCTCTGGAAAGCCCATCTCGAGCAGCTCAAATGTATGCATCACCCGAGTGGAAGGCATTGAAAGCCTCTTCTAAAAAACTAGGGTCGCGAAGAGCGGCCCGCCGGCGCCGATGATTCATGGCACTTTCCACTTCTGAGTTTGTGGCGGATACTTTATCCGAATCCCCCGCAAAAGGACAATCCGGTATCACTCCCGCGTTAGCCTCAGCGCTCGTGATAGGGTCCGGAATCCGGCTAGTAGAGGCATGACCGACAGGATCCCAGGACACAGTCCGGCAAATGTTTTTCTTGATAAGACACAACGGATAAGGTCATACTTTAAGATGACGACCATGGGGCATATTTAAAACCATACTTCTTCAATGAAGGCTCAGCCATATCTCTATTTGCCTTCCTCTTCGAAGGCCTGCCCGTCGTAGGCATCGCCTTCTTGCGCGCCGCCTCAGGTGCAGCATGGCGCGCTGATCGCCTCCCCTTTAGAGCATAATACAGTGCGGTGGGTAAGGCGGAAGGGGGAAATTCTCCCAAAGGACAAGTCTCCTAATTACTTACATGCGACACAGGGAGGAGACCCGGATAGTCAGCAATGATGGCCACTTCGGTGCCGTACAGCTCGCCTGGTAAAACACCCCTTCCCCGAGCTCCACGAATATATCCAGATCCTCTTTGAATCCGGGATCAAGGGCCTGGTTGTGGTCCTCTGGCTGTGGTGCGGGGCTGTGGATTTCCCTGGTGACTTTCCGCCATTCCTGTTATAAATGACGGATTAATATTTATGAAAAAGGATTCAAGGAGTTGATGGAGTAAAGTAGTGGGACGGAAACTCACCCAGCTGGGAGGGTTGTACATGGAAAATCCATCCCTGGGCTTAATGTGGATGAACTCCTCCTCCCCTTTATATTCCGGACAGTATTTTTGCCAAAGCAGCGGAAGTGTCCGGACCCTTCCGACCATAGCGGGTGGCATCATCTTCTCCATTGAAGTGCCACATAGGGCACCCTCGGTATTGGAGTGGCTGAACCCCTCGCATTATGGATATCGCCATAACCTTGACTATTGACAATCCGGATTGAGCAAGCGTCTTTATCTTGCTCATCAGCTGGTGGACTTCCATGCTATCTTCCTCCCTGGGGCTCCAAGGACGCCAGCTGAGGCGCTTCTTCAATGGAGTACTTGAATATTCAGGAAGACCCCTCCGGATTGGGTTAGGAAGGGATACGTCTTCAACATAAAACCATTCGGAAGGCCATTCTTTGGATGCCTTCTTCGGCGTACCCGATAGGTATCCGGTACCGGCAATGCGCCATATCTCGGCTCCGCCCACTTGGAATATTGATCCCTCCTGATTACGAGGGACGAGGCAAAACAACTTCTTCCATAACTCAAAATGAGCCTCACAGCCCAGAAATAGCTCGCAAAGAGCAACATAACCCGCAATATGCAGGATGGAGGCAGGTGTAAAGTTGTGCAGTTGGAGGCCGTAGTGCTCCAGAAGCCCTCGGAGGAACGGATGGATTGGAAATCCGACGCCTCTCAACAAATAGGGAACAAAACATACTCGTTCCCCCCTAGATGGGTTGGGGAACTTCTCTGCCTGCTTCCCACCGTCAAAAGAGCCAATCCGGCTCGAACGGGGACCAGATCTGCAGGGGGAAGAAATCCCTGGGCCTGCAGCTTCACAAGTTGGCCATGGGATACGGAACACTTTACCCAATCATCCTATTTGGGGCCATGAGAGTAGGAGGAAGAGCTGGGAGTGCTAGCCATGTTGGGGTGGTTTCCGCGGGCAAGCTCAGAGGATTCCTCGATTGGGGGAGATGGTGTGGATTAGATCTGAAGATCCCCGTCTCCTTAAATAGACAAATTTCTAATGGGGTCAAGGTGGTAAATGCAAAAATGACCTGACCTCTCGCATTCGCTCGACACATGGAATCTGAAATCATGAAGGTGCAGAAGCCGAGGAGTGTGACTTTAAATGGAAAGCCGGATATCACTCTTTAAGTCAGGTACTTTGAAGTATTCGGAGAAGGAACCTGCCTTGCAATGCCGAAGACAATCTGCGCGCCGGACTCATCGTCACTGAAGCCTGGTTCGGGGGCTACTGAGGGAGTCCTGGACTAAGAGGTCCTCAGACAACCGGACTATATCTTTTGGCCGGACTGTTGGACTATGAAGATACAAGATAGAAGACTTCTTCCCGTGTCCGGATGGGACTCTCCTTTGCATGGAGGCAAGCTCGGCGATTCGGATATGTAGATTCCTTTCTCTGTAACGGACTTTGTGTAACCCTAGCCCCCTCCGGTGTCTATATAAACCGGAGGGATTAGTCCGTAGGACAACAATCATAACCTCATAGGCTAGACTTCTAGGGTTTAGCCATTACGATCTCGTGGTAGATCAACTCTTGTAATACTCATATTCATCAAGATCAATCAAGTAGGAAGTAGGGTATTACCTCCATAGAGAGGGCCCAAACCTGGGTAAACATTGTGTCCCCCGCCTCCTGTTACCATTAGCCTTAGACACACAGTTCGGGACCCCCTACACAAGATCCGCCGGTTTTGACACCGACACCTGTATTTACAAGAAAGTGAGTGGGAGCACTACAACCTTTCTGATAAGTATATGCAGATGACATATTGTTGATAAAAAATGATGTAGAATTTTCTAGAAAGCATAAAGGAGAGTTTGAAAGGAGTTTTTCAAAGAAAGACCTCAGTGAAGCTGCTTACATATTGGGCATCAAGATCTATAGAGATAGATCAAGACACTTGATAAGATTTTTCAATGAGTACATACCTTGACAAGATTTTGAAGTAGTTCAAAATGGAACAGTCAAAGAAGGAGTTCTTGCTTGTGTTGCAAGGTGTAAAGTTGAGTAAGACTCAAAACCCGACCACAACAGAAAATAGAAAGAGAATGAAAGTCATTCCCTATGCCTCAGTCATAAGTTCTATAAAGTATGATATGTTGTGTACCAAACCTATTGTGTACCTTATCAAGAGTTTGGCAAGGGTGTACAATAGTGATCCAGGAGTGGATCACAGGACAACGGTTAAAGTTATCCTTAGTTACCTAAGCGGACTAAGAAAATATTTCTCGGTTATGGAGGTGATAAAGAGTTCGTCGTAAAGAGTTACATCGATGCAAAGCTTTTACACCGATCTGGATGACTCTAAGTCTCGATCTGGATACATATTGAAAGTGGGAGCAATTAGCTAGAGTAGCTCCATGCAGAGCATTGTAGACATATTTTTTTTGCAAAATACATACGGCTCTGAATATGACAGACCCGTTGACTAAACTTCTCTCACAAACAAAACATGATCACACCTTAGTACCCTTTGGGTGTTAATCACATAGCGGTGTGAACTAGATTATTGACTCTAGTAAACCCTTTGGTTGTTGGTCACATGGCGATGTGAACTGTGGGTATTAATCAGATACAGATGTGAACTATTGGTGTTAAATCACATGGAGATGCGAACTAGATTATTGACTCTAGCGCAAGTGGGAGACTGAAGGAAATATGCCCTAGAGGCAATAATAAAGTTGTTATTTTATATTTCCTTATATCATGATAAATGTTTATTATTCATGCTAGAATTTTATTAACCGGAAACTTGATACATGTGTGGATACATAGACAAAACACCGTGTCCCTAGTATGCTTCTACTTGACTAGCTCGCTGATCAAAGATGGTTAAGTTTCCTAGCCATGGACATGTGTTGTCATTTGATGAACGGGATCATGTCATTAGGAGAAGGATGTGATGGACAAGACCCATCCGTTAGCTCAGCATAATGATCGTTCAGTTTTATTGCTACTACTTTCTTCATGTCAAATACATATTCCTCCGACTATGAGATTATGCAACTCCCGGCTACTGGAGGAATGCCTTGTGTGCTATCAAACGTCACAATATAACTGGGTGATTATAAAGATGCTCTACAGATATCTCCAAAGGTGTTTGTTGGGTTGGCATAGATCGAGATTAGGATTTATCACTCCAAGTATCGGAGAGGAATCTATGGGCCCTCTTGGTAATCCACATCATATGAAGCCTTGCAAGCAATGTGACTAATGAGTTAGTTGCGGGATGATGCATTACAGAACGAGTAAAGAGACTTGCTGGTAACGAGATTGAACTAGGTATAAGATACCGACGATTGAATCTCAGGCAAGTAGCATACCGATGACAAAGGGAATAACGTATGTTGTCATTGCGGTTCGACCGATAAAGATCTTCGTAGAATATGTGGGAACCAATATGAGCATCTAGGTTCCGCTATTGATTATTGACCGGAGAGGTGTCTCGGTCATGTCTACATAGTTCTCGAACCCGTAGGGTCCGCACGCTTAACGTTCGATGACGATTTGTATTATATGAGTTATGTGTTTTGGTGATCGAAGGTTGTTTGGAGTCCCTGATGAGAGCACGGACATGATGAGGAGTCTCGAAATGGTCGAGAGGTAAATATTCATATATAGGACGATGATATTTGGACATCGGAAGTGTTCCGGGGGGTACCTGGTACATATCTTGTCACCGGAAAGGGTTCCGGGCTCCCCCCGGCAAAGATATGAGCCTATTGGGCTAAGAGGGGAAACGCAGCAGACAACATGGGTTGCTGCGCCCCACTTGTTGGCCGAATAGGAAGGGGAAGGGAAAGGGGAAGAGAGAAGGAAGGAGAGGCAATTCAGCCTCCCCCTTCCTTCCCTCCTCTCACCCCCTTCCTTCCCTCTCTGGAAAACATGGTAAGGGGGGGGGGAATTGGACTAGGCCCCCAAGTAGGATTCCTCCTACTTGGGGCGCCCTAGGGCTGTTCCCCTGCCCCTCCCACCTATATATATGTGGGGAGGGGCGGCTAGAACACACATAAAACATTGTTAGCCGTGTGCGGCGCCCCCCTCTTCAGTTTATGCCTCCGGTCATATTCTTGCGGTGCTTAGGCGAAGCCTGCGTGGATCACATCACCATCACCGTCACCACGCCATCGTGCTGATGGAACTCATCTACTCCTTCGACCCTCTGCTGGATCAAGAGCTCGAGGGACGTTATCGCGCTGAACGTGTGCAGAACTCGGAGGTGCCGTACGTTCGGTACTCGATCTGTAGGAACGAGAATACGTTCGACTACATCAACCGCGTTAAGTAAATGCTTCCGCTTTCGGTCTACGAGGGTACGTAGACACACTCTCCCCCTCTCGTTGCTATGCATCTCCTAGATAGATCTTGCGTGAGCGTAGGATTTTTTTTGAAATTGCATGCTATGTTTCCCAACACAATTGTCTTAAGCCTCATCTTCCTGATTATATTGACCCTGCTCAACAAGCCTTTATTGAGGGTATAAGAGTTAGTGACAATATCATTATTGCACAGGAAATCACTCACTCTTTTGCCCTTAAATCTTGGAACAATCATGCCTTTATGCTTAAAATTGATCTTGCTAAAGCTTTCGATCGTTTAGAATGGAACTTCATTGTTTCTGCTCTAGCACGTAAAGGGTTGCATGATCATTTCATAAATTTGATGTACACGTGTATTTCTTCTCCTAATTTTCTGTGGTCATTAATGGTCAACCTTCGCACAAATTTAGAAGTTCTAGGTGTATTCGTCAAGGTTGTCCTATGTTCCCTTATTTGTTTGTGATTGCCATTAATGAGTCGTCTCTTGCTCTCAATGAGGCTCTTGCTACTAACAATCTGCAGGGAATTTCACTTGGACCAAATTGCACCCCTATTCACTCTCTGTTGTTTGCAGACGACTTGCTTATTTGTGGGCAAGCTACTGTTCAGGAAGCTACCTCAATGGCCCAACTCATCCGCCATTTCTGCTCCATTGCAGGTCAAACACCAAACATGACCAAATCTGCCATAATGTTTAGTTCTCATGGTAGTCCAGCTGTCATTCATGAGTTAAAGCAGATATTTCCTGTTCCTAATATTGACAACAGTTTTTCCCACCTTGGTCATCCACTTATTCTCCCGTCTAAGAATAGAACTGCAGCTTATAATTTTGTCCTGGATAAATTTGTAAACAAGTTGCCTACTTACAAGGCCAACATGCTCTCTCATGCGGCTAGGCTTGAACTGATTCGATCTGTTTTCTCTGCTATACCTGTCTACTATATGGCCAATATCTTGTTTTCTAAGAATTTTTTAGACAAACTCACTGCTATTATTAGGATTTTTTGGTGGACAGGTGTTAGGGACAATATTTCTGGCAGGAGTCTTTGTCTTAGGGCTTGGAAGGATATTTGTAACTCAAAGCAAGAAGGTGGACTTGGTGTTCGAAATTTGTAGGCTATTAATGAAGGTCTGATCCTCGCGGCTGCTTGGCACCTAGCAAAAGCCCCCCTTTCCCATCTTCATCTTGTTCTCAAGTCCAAGTATTTTTCTGATGCTTCCATCTGGACTGCTAGTTCTACAACTCCAAAGCCAGCCTTTTGGTCTTCCATCCTTAAGATGATGCCTAAGTTCAAAGCTCATTCATTTTATCAGTTGACACAAGGTAATGTCTCTATTTGGAGTACCCCTTGGTGCCCTCTTTGGACTTCTGTCTATGATCAACTCATCATTCAGCCTCATGGATACATTTACCCTTCTCTGGTTAAGGATCTTTGGCTACCTGATCACAAAGCTTGGAATGTTAATCTCATCAACAATCTCTTCCAGCAGCCTTTAGCTTCTACTATTATTCAAACTGATATTATTCATGAGGACACTCCAGATATTCTTTGTTGGGATCTAACTCCTAATGGTCTTTGTACTTCGAAATCTACTTACAAACTTTGTCCGCAGGATATTCATGCCAATTAGAGACATACTCCTTCACAAGTTCCTTTGCAGGTGAAAGATCTTCTCAAAATGATTTGGAAGCAAAAGATGATGATTCCAAGGGTCCAAACATTTGCCTGGAGACTCCTTCGGAAAGCTCTGCCTACAGGTTTGAGGGCTGGTCGTTTCTCTATTGACATTTCTCAATTTTGTAGTAGATGTGGCCAGCAAGAAGATGAAATGCACCTGTTCTTCCTTTGTAATTTTGTGAGAGTTGCTTGGTTTTCTCACCCGTGGTTCATTAGAACAGATGTGTTAGTTTAGAGTTTTTCCAATATGGATAGCATTATCCTTGCTTTGATAAATATGAATCATCCGCATGCTTCTGTCCCCAATATTCTTAATTTTATGTGGTGTCTTTGGAAAGCTAGGAACAACCATCTTTTTGACAGTAAAAAAGTTTTTCCTTACCATGTCCATATTGCTGCTACTGCTCTGCCTAATGATGCAAATGATCTTGTCCAACATACTCATTTACAGCCTCAAAATCATACCTCTACCTGTACCTCAATTCCTACTAATCACATGCCTTTGCAGGGAAGAATTAAGTCTGACCTTCTAGTAGCAAGGCCAAAAGTATATTTTGATGCAGCTTTCTAGTGCAAAAAAATCCCAGGTTTACCACAAGGTGCTGCTGCTATTGGTATTGGTGTTTACCTCTCCTTGCCGCATGATCAGATGGAAGTTAATGTATAGATTCAAGCCTCTGCTATTATCACAAATTCTCCTTTGCAAGCTGAAGCTTTGGCCATTCTTTTAGCAGCTCAGGTGGCCAAAAGGCTATGCATTTCTCAGCCCACTTTCTTTACCGACAATCTGTCTCACGGGCGGCTAGCTGAAGATTAATCTACTACTCCTTGGGCTATTAGAGAAGCTCTAGCTCTGGCTGATTTCTTCTGCTACTCCTCAGATATTCAGTCCCAGGTATTTCACATCTCTAGAGAGATCAATGGCATTGCTCATAATGTAGCTCCTCAGGTTCTAAAATCAATGGTAGAACCTGACATATGTTGTTTCGCTTCAGCTCATCGAAATATGACTTGCCCTGTAGTTTCTCTTTTCTCTAATTTCTAATTTCAGGGCTTTGTAATTCATGTTGTACGTGGTTACTGAGCTGAAATGAAAAGGTTTGGCGCCTTGTGCGCCTTCTGTTGTTAAAAAAAAAAAGCTCATTTTGTGATTTGAATACAAGTATACTTAAAAAAAATCCCTGATCCCGCTGCATGTTACCGGGGCCCACGCGCGGCTTCCTCCTCCCGCCGCGTCGGCCTCTCGGTTGTCGAACGGCACCGAATACTAATTGCCCCGACCCGGCGTTGGTGGGCCCTCTATCCCGTGGCTTATTCCGGGTTGGCTGGCTCACAGCTTGCATTTGGCAGCAGCGGCCACGGTCTCTGACTAGTGGGACCCTGTTCTGGTGCTAACAACACGAATCTATCGGCTGTCCACATTATACTACCTGACTCGACCCCACCCCATGCAATCCCGCGTCGTCTTAGGTACCAGCACTGCTGTCAACAGTCCATGACGAGTGGGCCCCCACGTCTTCCCCTGCACATGGCCGCGGTTCCCACCACAGGAAAACCTTTTCTTTTATTTTGACGATACCGAAAAAGCTTTTTAAAAAAAGCCCGGGGAAAACGGGACGCGCAACTGAGGCAGCTGTCCTCCACCGTCACCACACCGCGCCGTACCGTTCCACTGCTCCGCGGGGCCCGTCGTCTCGGCGCCCCCACCGGCCAGCGGAACACAGCAGACCACGAGAGTGACACACGCACGCACGCTACCGCGGCGGTGAAAAGAAGCAGCGCAAGCGCGGCAGCAGTAGTCGTAGAGCTGAGCGGAGTTGGTCGGCGTTGCCGTTGGTGGCGAGCCCCACTTAATGCGGCGCCCGTAGTCCCGAAACCTCTCTCCCATCCCCTTCTTCCTCTTGACGCCACCCTCACCCTCCACCACCTCGGCCACCACTTCCCCCTCAAATCTCACCTCCTCCGCCACGCGCTGCCCGCCGATTCTCCCGCCAGCACGCAAATCCGACCCCAGATCGGTGCCGAGAGCCGTTTGATGGGCGATCTGTGAGCCGCGACGAAACGCAAGCTACTACAGCTCCAACCATGAGAGGAGGCCCGAGATGCGCGCTCCTGCTCCTCGCGGCTCTGGCCGCCGCCGCGGCGCTTGCCCCCGCGGCGTGGGCGCAGGGGGCGACCGCGCCAGCGCCCTCGGCGGGGCCCCCGTTCGTGCCGCGGGACGACATCCTGCTCGACTGCGGCGCCACGGGGAAGGGGAACGACACGGACGGCCGCCAGTGGGACGGCGACGCCGGGTCCAAGTACGCGCCGCCCAACCTGGCCTCGGCCACCGCCGGGGCGCAGGACCCCTCGGTGCCGCAGGTGCCCTACCTCACCGCGCGGGTCTCGGCGGCGCCCTTCACCTACTCATTCCCGCTCGGCCCCGGTCGCAAGTTCCTCAGGCTGCACTTCTACCCGGCCAACTACTCCAATCGCGACGCCGCCGACGCCTTCTTCTCCGTCTCCGTCCCGGCCGCCAAGGTCACGCTCCTCTCCAACTTCAGCGCCTACCAGACCACCACGGCGCTCAACTTCGCCTACATCGTACGCGAGTTCTCTGTCAACGTCACCGGCCAGAACCTCGACCTCACCTTCACCCCGGAGAAGGGCCACCCCAACGCCTACGCCTTCATCAACGGCATCGAGGTCGTCTCCTCCCCCGACCTCTTTGACCTCGCCACGCCGCAATTAGTCACCGGTGACGGCAACAGCCAGCCATACGAGATGGATCCTGCTGCTGCTCTGCAGACCATGTATCGGCTCAACGTCGGAGGCCAGGCCATCTCCCCTTCCAAGGACTCCGGCGGGGCTCGGTCATGGGACGACGACACGCCTTACATCTATGGTGCAGGGGCTGGGGTATCGTACCAGAACGATCCCAATGTCACAATCACCTACCCTGACAATGTGCCGGGATATGTGGCACCTTCGGATGTCTATGCCACGGCGCGATCAATGGGGCCAGACAAGGGTGTAAACATGGCCTACAATCTCACCTGGATATTGCAGGTGGATGCTGGGTACCAATACCTTGTGAGGCTCCATTTCTGTGAGATACAATCCCCATTTACTAAACCCAACCAGCGGGTGTTCAACATCTACCTCAACAACCAGACTGCCATGGAAGGTGCTGATGTGATCCAGTGGGCGGATCCCAATGGTATTGGTACCCCAGTATACAAGGACTATGTGGTGAGCACTGTTGGTTCTGGGATTATGGATTTCTGGGTGGCTCTACACCCAGATGCAGGGACGAAGCCACAGTATTATGATGCTATTCTCAATGGGATGGAGGTGTTCAAGCTGCAACTTACTAATGGGAGCCTCGTGGGGCTCAATCCTGTCCCAAGTGCTGATCCACCAGCGCATAGCGGGTCAGGAGACAAGAAATCTAAAGTCGCGCCTATTGTTGGTGGAGTAATTGGAGGTTTGGCAGTGCTTGCGCTTGGATATTGCTGCTTCATCTGCAAGCGTCGGAGGAAAGCGGCCAAGGCTAGCGGCATGAGTGACGGCCATTCTGGTTGGCTGCCATTGTCGCTGTATGGCCATTCACACACTTCAAGCTCAGCCAAGTCGCATGCTACAGGGAGTTATGCTTCATCTTTGCCGTCCAACCTGTGCCGCCATTTCTCCTTTGCAGAGATCAAGGCCGCAACCAAAAACTTTGATGAGTCACGGATCCTTGGTGTTGGTGGGTTCGGTAAAGTCTACCATGGAGAGATTGACGGGGGCACAACTAAGGTGGCTATCAAGCGTGGCAATCCCTTGTCTGAGCAGGGCATACATGAGTTCCAGACTGAAATTGAAATGTTGTCAAAGCTCCGGCACCGTCATCTTGTGTCTCTGATTGGTTACTGCGAGGAGAAGAACGAGATGATCCTGGTCTATGACTACATGGCTCATGGAACTCTGCGTGAGCACCTATACAAGACCCAGAATGCACCGCTTAGCTGGAGGCAGCGTTTGGAGATCTGCATCGGTGCAGCTCGTGGGCTTCACTACCTTCACACCGGTGCAAAGCACACCATTATCCACCGTGATGTGAAGACGACAAACATCCTCCTGGATGAGAAATGGGTTGCCAAGGTTTCAGATTTTGGTCTGTCCAAGACTGGGCCATCGATGGATCACACACATGTGAGCACAGTTGTCAAGGGCAGTTTTGGTTATCTAGATCCTGAATATTTCCGCAGGCAGCAGCTCACTGAGAAATCTGATGTGTATTCGTTTGGTGTGGTGCTGTTCGAGGTCCTTTGTGCTCGGCCTGCCTTGAACCCCACCCTTGCAAAGGAAGAAGTTAGCTTGGCAGAGTGGGCACTGCACTGCCAAAAGAAGGGAATTCTTGATCAGATTGTTGATCCCTACCTGAAGGGAAAGATTGTTCCCCAGTGCTTCAAGAAGTTTGCCGAGACGGCTGAGAAGTGTGTTGCCGACAATGGCATCGAGCGCCCTTCGATGGGAGATGTGCTTTGGAACTTGGAGTTTGCTCTTCAGATGCAGGAAAGCGCGGAGGAGAGTGGAAGCATTGGGTGTGGGATGTCAGATGAGGGCACTCCCCTCGTGATGGTTGGAAAGAAGGATCCGAATGACCCATCAATTGATTCCAGCACCACTACGACCACAACAACTTCCTTAAGCATGGGTGACCAAAGTGTCGCGAGCATTGACTCGGATGGGCTGACGCCGAGCGCCGTGTTCTCACAGATCATGAACCCCAAGGGGCGGTGAGGTAAAAATCTGGGTCTGCTTTTCAGTCAGTCACCGTTGGGGCCTGCCTAATTTATTCATTCAGCATATTTTCATGAGTTTGTGCTCTTGCTGTGTCGCAAGTTATGCATTAGAAGTCAGAGAATTGTTCCATATTAGATATTTCTGTCTTGCCTTGTTTTTTTCTTCTTCTTCTTCTTCCTCTTCTTCAGTGTTGTAATGACTCTATGCTTATTTGCATGTTGTTATTGTACCACCACTGCTATGTGTTGTCGACCCAACATGTAATACTGTATGAGAAAAAGAAAGTGATGTGCACGACCTCTGTTCCCCTTCTTTTTTGCCATGCTCATTTCCGAATCCTGGTGATTGAGATGGGTTCTTTTTATTATTATTCTCACAGCAATTTATTCTGCCTTTTTTTTGACCTAAACAAATACTCCCTCCGTTACTAAGGTCAAGACACTTATTTTGGGACGGAGGGAGTATGTACTACTAGTAAACTGCCCCCAACGTCTTATATTTAGGAATGGGGTAGTATGTGCTTTTGTTATTGAGGTGTGGCATCCACGACTATAGAGGTCGGCCAGGCCATCCATGCCGTGTTGACGTTGATTGTTACACCAGTCGTGCTCATATATGCTGGTGCTATGCTGTGTTCCATGTCGTCTTGTCTTTTCTTAATAATTACTCCTATAAAGCATCAATTGTTTGTGAGTTGTATTTAATTGCCACTATCCGGACACCAGTTGTCTGTTTACTTGCAGCTGTCTAGGCATGTTTAAGTTTCTTGATCCAGAGTAGTGTCCATTCTCCCTCTGTTATCTTGATCCGTTATTTGATTGCTTTACCTAGAGCTGTGCAGCGCATGAACCAGGACGTTGTGAGGCTAAGCTTGATCGCTACTTACAGCTGTGCGCATCTGATCCGGAGAAAGAGTGGAATCGAATAAATCCAGCTCCCAGCTTCCTGTGTCCAGTCTGTTGAGTGGACGAATGAAGATTCGACAGATGGGTGTTGAGAGCCGCGCCGCACCGGCTCGTTACAGCATGTCAGCATCGCCAAATCTCCCAGTGGGACTGTGGGAGTGGATGGACGACGTTTCGGGAAGCATTGATCATGATGCGGCCGAACCCTAGATCGTGTGCCTGTTCTGATGCGTCTTTGCTGCCTTGTATAGTCCGCTCGCTTTCTTGCCAAACTTCTATTCCTTTCCCTGGATCATGCAAAGGAGTGGAGGTGGGGTTTTTGAGAGCCACAAAGAAAAACAAGCGTATCCTATAGCGAGCACAAGTTGTGTCGCAAACCAGAACGTGTCACCTCGTGGTTTGCGATGCGCAACGGGTAACCCCCGCCAAACTACCCATCCGTTTTTCTGAGTCTTATGTAATATGATGCCATGACATTGCTGTGTAGTGTTTGAGTCTTTTATGACTAAAGCGGGCCTGAATCGTTCACCTACACATAAACCCCACATCTGCTCAAAACAGTCATCATACCTACCTAACATGACATTTTCATAGCCACTCCAATTATATTGCTATGCACTAGTGTTGATGCCATGTCTCGCCCCCTTGATTTTGGGGATTGTTGTTAGAAATAGTGAGGGACTGATTTGTCTGCTAGTGCACACAAAGAGAAATAGTCCCTAATGTATCAAGAAGAATGATACATTTTGACGAGAAGTTTGAAATAAACTTCACCGAGAAGAATCTGCGTTGTAGAGAAGAGAGATATGTTTCGAGAAGAAACTATACCGAGAAGATTGCGTGCAGTTATGGACCCCTTAAACTATTGCTGAACTAAAGCAACTGTTCTTCGGTATGTCCGAGAAGAAATGACTACAGCCGAGAAGATTGAATACGAAGTAAAGATGTAACATTTGTTTCATTGTTCTTCTTTCTCTTATTTGAGTCATATGACCACCGTACTATTAAGAGGGGTATAGGTATTCGAGACTTAAGTTTATTGTGATGCTTAGGCGAAACCTATGAAAGACCGAGAGAAATCACTTTGACGTTGTTCTTCTAGGCTGCGAGAGAGATGTTTCGGATCGAGGAGTCAGCTTTACTTGTTCTTACTTTACGTGTGCTCCAAACCCGACCGTTGGAAACATGTCGATTGTCCATTGGTTGAACCGCGCGTTCTAAATGGTCATTTCCCATTTGTGAAGGTTGCGGCTATAAATAGCCATCCTGCTCCAACGTTTTTCGTTGGCTACTTCGCTTGAGATCCTGAGTAGATTGTTTGAGCACCTATCTTTGAGAGATTTGAGTCTAAAATCCACAGAGTGAAAATCGAGAGCCAAAACTTAAATAGTGGTTGAGCATCATAGTAAATATGAGTTGAGAGTTCTTGTAACTATTACTCTTGAGAGTTGCACACTCTTTATATGGATATGTGTTGGTTTGAGTGTGAAAGAGTAATTGTCTTCACCAAGCCAAAGTCTTGAGCAACCAAGAGTAATTGTGGTTCCTGAATCAAGTCGGTCAAAGGTTTGGAGATCGGCGATAAGCATCTTGTAACACCCCGGATGTAACTTTCCATAATTATAACTCCAACTCTTGCCATTTCCGGCTATGTCTTGTGATTTTTCCTTTGTGGTTGGGTTTTTGTCTTTTATTTTGCATGTTGTTCATGTCATGCATCTCATCTCATAACATCATGCGCATTGTATCTGCATGTTTTCATAAAGTTTGCATCCGTTCATAGTTGCCGCATTCCCCCCTTGCCTTCGTCGACCTCTCTCAGACCCCTCGCGTGCGTCCAAAACTTGCCCCGAACCCGAACCGCTCAGTCATCACCGTTGGATTCGGATTCAGACCCCTTGTCTGCCCCGGCCCCGCGTTCCCCCTCCATGTTTGTGCCCGAGCAGGAGCGCTCGGCATCGTCTCCTCGCGCCACCAAGTCACCGTTCCCATTTGCCGCCGACGTCCGAACCTTCAGTTAGCAAGATGAGCACCACCGCGCCCTTCCTCCCCGTTCTCCCTTCCCTTTCTCTATTTCTTCTCCTTTCCCCACTCATCTCTCTCTGTTGCTTCCACAGGACACCATGGCCGACCTCTTCTTTCGACATGTCGCCGCACCTTCTTCTCCTTCAAGCAGCAGCAGCCCCGTGCGCCTTCGACCATGCCTGACCCCGAGTCGCTGCCTTCCC